>NW_026781236.1:300000-512000 GCF_030144855.1 Hypanus sabinus | reverse complement strand
CTTTGTTCCCAGGGTGTCCTCATGGGCTGTCCAGAAATGATTTCAGCTGGTGACAACCCTGTTTTCCCCTGTGGGGTAGCCCTCATATGGAATCGGGCTAATGGTCGGACCTTCAACCAAGTGAGTCCAGTCTCCACTGTTAGTCTGGCTAGTTTACTCTTCAGAGTGCCATTGGCTCTTTCCACTCTGCCAGCGGCCCGTGGGTGGTGTACACAGTGGAATTGTTGCTTGATAGCTAGTTTGTTACACATCCCTTCATTTATTTTCACCACAAAGTGTGGGCCATTGTCAGAGCTCAGCATCTTTGGCAGGCTGTACCTGGGAATTATTTCCCGTAATAATACCTTCACAACAGTCATAACTGTATTAATGGTAGTTGGAATAGCTTCAATCCATCTACTAAACACATCTATAATAACTAAGCAGTATCTATAGCATTGTACTTTAGGCAATTCAATAAAAGCAACTTGTAGACACCAGAAAGATCCACCTGTCAAAGGAGTCGTACACGGTGTGCAGGGTACAGGTTACCAACCATTCCCTCCTTTCCCAGGGGTGTCAAATCATGTATATGATCGACCAATATTGGTAAAAATTGTGTAGGAACACAAACTTGTCCCACTAGGTGATCAGAAACCTTAGGCCGGGAACTTTCTGGCACCCCATCTGGGACCACAGTTTTCACTCCTCCTCAGAGGCAGCCCCCTCAGAAGAACAAAACTCGAGGTAGCTGTAGAACGGTGAGTAAGTTGTTTGCAAAGGTGGCATTACTAAAGGGGTGGCCAGAGGAAGTCAGGAATCCCCATGTTCCCAGAGAGCCCCGTAGTCATGTACCATTCCAAACGCATAACGGGAGTCTGTGTAAACGTTCCCACTTTAGTCTGTTGCTGGTATACAGGCACGAGTCAAAGCAAACAGCTCAGCCTTCTGCGCGGAGACAGCTGCTTCAAAAGAGGCATGTTCAATTATGTCACTGTCCGTCAATATCGCATAGCCAGAACATCGTTTTCCTGCTGGATCCACAAAAGACATTCCATCCTCATAAAACGTTGCCTCAGGCTACAGGGGGTATTGCAGAATGGATGGGAGAGTCTGTCCTTCTCTCACTGTGATCCGGACGGGCTAGAGGGGGTATTGCAGAATGGATGGGAGAGTCTGTCCTTCTTTCACTGTGATCCGGACGGGCGAGAGGGGGTATTGCAGAATGGATGGGAGAGTCTGTCCTTCTTTCACTGTGATCCAGATGGGCTATTGTGGGTATTGCAGAATGGATGGGAGAGTCTGTCCTTCTTTCACAGTGATCCAGATGGGCTAGAGGGGGTATTGCAGAATGGATGGGAGAGTCTGACCTTCCTTCACAGTGATCCGGACGGGCTAGAGGGGGTATTGCAGAATGGCTGGGAGAGTCTGTCCTTCTTTCCCAGTGATCCGGACGGGCTAGTGGGGATATTGCAGAATGGATGGGAGAGTCTGTCCTTTCACAGTGATCCAGACGGGCCAGAGGGGGTATTGTAGAATGGATGTAAGAGTCTGTCCTTTCACAGTGATCCGGATGGGCTAGAGGGGGTATTGCAGAATGGATGGGAGAGTCTGTCCTTCTTTCACTGTGATCCAGACAGGAGGTCTGACTTCATGGACTGAAATTGCCCAGAGATGGGGTACAACGTCTTGGGTTCAGTCACTATTAAAAGAATGTCTTACCAGATGTCCCGTCTTCACCACAGACTCCTTCCAGTACCGGAGTTGGCCCGCGGCCAAGTCTTGCCAGTCTCCCTCGGTGCTGGAGGCTTGTTTCGTCAGGGTGTAGGCAAGGAGCCCTCGGCTCTTTGGCTTGAACCCAGGGCAAACCCTAACGGTGGTATTGGGAACCACCAGTCCTGTCTGTCGCCAAAAGAAATCTGGAACTTCGGCCAGAAATGCAGTGCCGTCTCTTCCTTTATCCTCTCCAATCACCATGACTGGGAACTTCTGTCCCTCGAGGGGTTTCCTCAGGTGAGCACGACGTAGGGTCATAGCACAGAGTCACATGAGAGCTGGCCACCGGCAGAAGGGGTTTAAAGGTACTGGAGTCCAGATAAAGTGCCCACCACTGGGTGGTCAGAGGAAGCTATCAGTTGTTTGCAGTTCCGGCATAATATCCTTGTCCGTGTATAGAATCTCGACTTCCAACGGACAGAGCAAGTCTCTCCCTACGAGATTTCACCCCCCGTCTGGTGATGACTGTAAATGAAACCTCACACTGGTTCCCCTGGAATTCCACCTGCAGTGGCTGGGTACGTGAATACGTACGTTCCGTGCCTTCGAACCCAGACAGAGTGATTGTAGCGTCTGATAGCTGGAATCCCTTTTGATAGTATTTCCTGATCGAGAGTGGTTTTGGTTGCCCCATATCAATCATAAACGGAATTGAAATTCCAGCAACTGTCAATATTACACTGGGCTCTTCCTGAGGGATGAATCTCACAGTAGGAAACATCTTTGCTTGTCAATTTCTAAACGGGTTGTTGTCCCCACCTGTCCCTAGGTAGGTTTTTGATCCCATTTCTGATCCCAAAATATAACCTGCTCGCATCCTTCTTCCCGCTGAACATGTCCACTTTAAATATTAGTTCCTTTCGGGGTTGATCAGGAATCGAAAATCAAGTTCCAATAATATGTCAAAGCTCGTCGCATTCGATTTCGGTCATTGTCAGGCCAATCCATATTATCTGTTTTAATCATGTTGGCTTAGTTGGTAAGTTTTGGAGCAGTAGGACATTAAACTGGGGATACAGATTCCCATTATTAAAAGGCTTGGTCTCCTGTGAAAGTGCCATAGCAGGCCACAAATCACTCCCAATAGTCTGGTCCTGATTCCCCAGGGTTAGTCTTGCATTCAGGTACTTTAGTCATGTTTACAGGTTGCTGGAGAGCCCTTTCCATGGGGTTAGCCTGTCTCCATTCCTCCTGTAGTTCAGAATCAGCTCCTTTGTTTTTGTGACAACGAGGGAGAGTTTGGTTTCTTGACACCAGTCAGATGTTGTTCAGACCACACATATCGATCACTCAGCTCCTGAATTGCTCCCAGAAACTCCAGCCATTGCTGCTCTGTTGTCACTCCTATCTTTCCCTTTCAAACAAGTTTGGCCTGCTTCTCTGTCACAGAAACATGGGGGATTTCAGTACGGAAACAGGCTATTTGGCCCAGCTAGTCAATGCTAAAAAAACATTTAAGGTATCTATTGCAACTACCTGACTGGGACCATCGCCCTCCATACCCCTACCATCCAGGCTCCCATCCAAACTTCTTTCAAATTGTGAAACTGAGCTCACATGCACCCCTTGTGCTGACATCTCATGCCACGCTCTCACGACCAATTCAGTGAAGAGCTTTTCCACGTGCTCCCTTTAAATGTTCACCTTCCCCGCTTACCCATGCCCTCTAGTTGTCATCCCACCCAACCTCAGTGGAAAAAGCTGCTTGCATTTACCCTATCTATACCCTCATAATTCTGTATACTTCCAACAAATCTTCAAAGCAATGTTTAATCACCTTGTTTATGTTTAGTGCATTTTTTAGGTGTATAAGAATATGAGGGGCATTGATCGTGTAGATAGCCAGAGGTTTTATTCCCAGGACTGAAATGGCTAACACGAGGGGGCATAGATTTAAGGTGCTTGGAAATAAATACTGAGGGGATGCCAGGGGTAAGTTTTTTACACAGGTAGTGGTGGGTTCGTGCAATACACTGCCGGCTATTTGTGTGAGAGTGTTTCAGTTACTGTGGGGCCAGGAACCCATCAGCTCAGTGGGAACAGGGAATAATAACAATGGAGAGAGAGTCAAACTGAGGCAGGTCACAGATTGGAGGTGGCAGAAATGCCCCATTCTTTTAAAGACAGGTAGAGCATCAGAGTGTTTGATGGTCATTCCAGCACTGTGCCCAGTTAGAAGATGATTTCTCTCTCCAAATTGGGTTGAACTTCACTGTAACTGTGTGATTCCAGATCACATCTTGCCAACTCATGTAATTTCATCTGAAATGTTCTACACCCTTTGATGGATTTTGTAAATCTTTTTACAGGTTAGAAAATGACAAGGAATTTGTCTACAGGAATCTCAAACAGAACATACCAGTTTTGCTGTCTCTATCCAGATATTTAAGAAGTGGAGCAAGGGATTCAATCGATCATCCTTCCTGCTCAGACTGTGGGGAGGGATTCACTCGGTCATCCTTCCTGCTCAGACTGTCGGGAGGGATTCACTCAATCATCTGACCAACTGGCATGCCCGTCATTTTGCACAGGGTAGATGCCATTCATCTGCTCAGACAGTGGGAATGGATTCATGCGGACATTTCAACTGAAGGTGCATCAGCAAGTTCACACTAGGACAAGGCCATTCACCTATTCTGTGTGTGAGAAGGGATTTAGTCAGTGTACCCACCTGTGGACACACCAGTCAGTTCACACTGGGCAGAAGTTGCTCATCTGTTGAATTTGTGGGGAAAGATTCACTCGATCATCTGACATAATGGCTCAAAAGCAAGTGGACACCGGGGAGCAGCCGTTCACCTGCTCAGCCTGTGGGAAGGGATTCACGTTGTCAGCTCATCTGCAGGCACACCAGTCATTACACACTGGGGAGAGGCCATTCACCTGCTCGGACTGTGGGAAAAGATTCACTTCATCATCTCAACTTAAGATACATCAGCGAGTTCACACTGGAGAGAGGCCGTTCACTTGCTCAGTCTGTGGGAAGAGATTCACTCAGTCATCCCACCTACAGAGTCATCAGCGAGTTCACACTGGGGAGAAGCCATTCACCTGCTTGGACTGTGGGAAGAGATTTACTCAGTCATCCAACCTACAAGCACATCAGCAAGTTCACACTGGGGAGAGGCCTTTCACCTGCTTGGACTGTGCGAAAGGATTCACTCAGTCATCAGCACTGAAGGTACACCAGCGAGTTCACAGTGGGGAGCGGCCGTTCACCTGCTCAAACTGCGGGAAGGGATTCAGTTGCTCATTTAAACTGAAGGTACATCAGCGTGTTCACACTGGAGAGAGGCCATTCACGTGCTCAGACTGTGGGAAAGCATTCACTCAGTCATCCGACGTAATGTCTCACCTGCGAGTTCACACTGGGGAGAGGCCGTTTACCTGCTCAGACTGTGGGGAATTATTCACTTGGTCATCTGAGTTAAAGGGACATCAGCAAGTTCACACTAGGGAGAGGCCGTTCACCTGCTCAGTCTGTGGGAAGGGATTCACTCGGTCATCTCAACTGAAGATACACCAGAGAGTTCACACTGGAGAAAGGCCATTCACCTGCTCAGACTGTGGGAAAGGATTCACTCGGTCATCTAAACTGAAGGTACATCAGAGAGTTCACACTGGAGAGAGGCCGTTCACCTGCTCAGACTGTGGGAAAGGATTCACACAGTCATCCTCCCTAATTGCACACCAGCGAGTTCACACTGGAGAGCGGCCGTTCACCTGCTTGGAATGTGGGAAGGGATTCACTCGGTCATTTCAACTGAAGATACATCAGCGAGTTCACACTGGGAAGAGGCCGTTCACCTGCTTGGAATGTGGGAAGGGATTCACTCGGTCATTTCAACTGAAGACACATCAGCGAGTTCACACTGGAGAGAGGCCATTCACCTGTTCAGACTGTGGGAAGGGATTCACTCAATCATCCACCCTAATGTCACACCAGGCAGTTCACACTGGGGAGTGGCCGTACAACTGCTCCATCTGTGGGAAAGGATTCACTCTGTCATCTAAACTGAAGGTACATCAGAGCGTTCACACTGGAGAAAGGTCACTCACCTGTTCAGAATGCGGGAAGGGATTCACTCAATCATCCACCCTAATGGCACACCAGGCAGTTCACACTAGGGAGTGGCCATACAACTGCTCCATCTTTGGGAAAGGATTCACTCGGTCATCTCAACTGAAGATACATCAGCGAGTTCACACTGGAGAGAGGCAATTCACCTGCTCAGACTGTGGGAAGGGATTCACTCGGTCATCTCAACTGAAGATACATCAGCGAGTTCACACTCAGGAGAGGCCGTTCACCTGCTCAGACTGTGGGAAGGGTTTCACTCGGTCATCTCAACTACGGAGACACCAGCGAGTTCACACTGGGTAGAGTCTGTTCACCTGCTCGGACTTTGGGAAGAGATTCTCTCAGCCAGATCAACCAAATGCGCATCATTGAGTTCACACTGGGGAGAGGCTGTTCACTTGCTGTTAATGTGGGAAGCGATTCACTCAGCCAGCTAACCTTATGGTAACTCATTTTGGCTGGCAGCTTAACTTTGGAGTTGATAGACCCCAGCCCGGTCAAACTTAAGAAATCTCGTTTGGGTGGATGCTGTGTGATGTGTTCCCTGTTACAAATCAGTACCCTGAAATTACAAACAGTACACAATATGTGATTAACCAATTGAGCTTTATAATTCTTACTTTGACGATAGGGTTAGTAAAGTAAACAAACAAGCAAAAAGGAAAAGGGCCCACTCTCTCCATTCACGTCTTCTCATCTCTCCCCAGCAAAAGACTACAAAATCTCTCTTCCAGACTCACAAGAAAGAAGGTTTCTCTCATTGGATAGCCCTGCACTACAAAACCCTGTTTTCTCTGGTCTTAACCAAGCATTGCTGCTACAGAGAAACCATTACATCAGCAGTGAAACCTTACAGCATATTATACTTGTCACACACTGCCTTGTTCATACTGGGGAGAAAGTTTCAATAAGCTGCATGCTGGATATTTGTTGCTGAATATCACTGTTGCTGAATGCAATTTCGAGAGTTACTGTTGGAGCTGAATTACTATTGCTCACCACATCCAGTTCTGCACACTGGTCTCTGGGCATGGGAGGAGTTTCTTCTGCTGCACTTTCACCTTTAACGGGACTGGAGTTTAATATTCTGGATCTGAGACAAATAAATCAGTTTATTTTAAACTCTGTCTTTGGTACTTAAGTGAATTTGTAACACAGCTAGTGTACAGTAGAGAGTCAACACTGGCTAGCCGGACCCTGCCAGTGATTCTGTTCCATTAGATTATGAGGACACTCAGTCCTCATTTATTGTCATTTATAAATGCATGCGGGCATTATGAAATAATACAATGTTCCTCCAGAGTGATATCACACAAAAAACAGGACAAACCAAAGAGTCATACTGACAAAAAAAAAACACATAATTATAACATATCGTTACAGCAGTGCAAAGCAATACCATAATTTGATAAAAGTAGACCATGGGCACGGTTTAAGAGAAAGTCTCAAGTCCCGATTGACTCTAATAGTCCCGATATCAGGCAGCAAAAGGGAGAAACTCTCCCTGCCATAAACTCCCAGGCACCGACAAACTGATGCCTTGGAAGCATTCGACCACAGCAGACTCTGAGTCCTTCCGAAAACTTTGAGCCTGCGATACAGTCTCCCGAGTGCCATCCTCTGCCGAGCGCCTTCGTCCTGGCCACCGAAACAAGCAAAGCCGAGGTCTCAGAGGCCTTCTCCTCCGAAGATTCCGGACCGCAGCGGCAGCGAAACGGGCATTTCAGAAGTTTCTCCTGATGTTCCTGCAAGCTCTCACGTCTGTCTCCATCAAATCAGGGTACTTATTACACAACAATATTATACTTAATGTACAGATACAAATCTGTACTTAACAAGTAACAGATATCATTCTCCAGAGAGGCCGTGTGCGCTGCGTTGTGCCGCCATCTTATTCCCCACCATGACAGTTCTTTTGAATCCTCCCCTGTACGGCCAAAGTCGGCATGGTTTTCCTCAGTAGAAATCTTCCCAGACAAATCTGTTGGAATCCTTTGGTGAAATAAGAAAGGCGGTGGGTGTTGTTTGTTTGGATTTTCAGATGGTCTTGAACCAGGTACTGCAGCTGAAGCTGCTTAACAAGACCACAGCTCATGGTATTTGATGTCTCTGTGCCTGTTCCCGCTGGAGTTTAGAATTATGGGGGGGGGTGTGTTGGTGTCGCGGGGTGGGCTTCCCGAATACTGAAAAGCCGAGGTATGGAGGTTATGGAGAGGATGTTTCCCATAATGCGGAGCCCAGGACCAGGGGTAAACCCTCAAGACTACAGGGAAATCAATTCAGAAGAGAGATGAGGAGGAACTTATGATATTATGTTTATTCAACACGGCCTTGTCTGATCTATGCTTCTGTTCCCATCCCCGTCTACCTCCACCTCAAATGTACCCACCCACCCGCCTGCACTCAGATATATAGATAGGTAGATAGACACTTTGCTGATCCTGAAGGAATTTACTTGGAAGATTTAGAATTTTAGAAATTTCTATATGTCTCCATTTAAAATGAGTGGCCCTTTTCGATCCCTGTCCGTTTCTCTCTCACTGATCAACAGAGATATCAAAGAGCCCAGCACTTTCCCTCGTATATCTCCCCCATCTCAATCCCTGGTTTCTTTCCCAGTTTGACTCCCCATCTCTCTTCCCTCCCCATTCCCTCCAATCTTTCTCCACTGTCGTTCTCTCCCACGCCTCTTTATGCCCCCTCACTCGCTCCCCGTTTATTTCTCACCCACGTCCATCTCATTTTCCGCCATCCCTCACTGATTGTCGCCACCCGTCTCTCCCCTCTGTTTCTTGCCTCCGCCACTTCCCTCAGTCTGTCTCGGTAACACTCCAGCAGCCTCTTGTTGCTCTCTCTAACTCAGTGTGTCTCTCTCAATACCACTAAGCCTGTTCTCTCTCTGTCTCTCTCTCCCACCCCCTCTGTCTCCCACTTCCCTTCTCTCCTTCTCCCTCTTCCTCTATGTTTCTGTCTCTTTCCCTCCTCTGCTTCCTCCAACTCCAAATGCCAGCAAGTTCCGATGTGCAAACAACACCAAGGCTACTTATCTTGTCGATGTCACCGTCGCACATTGAAACGGACGGGATGCTATCCTGGAGTGAACACGGGCTGAGATTCAGTGTCGGGGTGGGGGTGTGGTTTGTAGACAGAAAGGGGAGAAGAGAGGTGAGAGTGAGACAAAGTTGGGTTGAGCAGAATAAGAGAGGGAGGCGAGGAAGTGGGAGAGGGCGTATTAGGATAAGAGGGGAGAGGAGGAAAGGGAGAGTGAGAAGATGGAGGAAAGAGAAGCAGTGTTTTGAGGAGTGAGGAGGGTGAAGGGTGGGGAGAAAGGGAGTGACAGATCTTGTGAGCGCACTGTGGAGAGAGGAGGGAGCAAGATTTTGAGGGAGCTGCACACACTCAGTGTTGGGGGACTTCCATTACCTGGGTCCCACTCACAGAAACTCTTCTAAGGATTTACTTTATACTTTATTTTACTTTTTTAAAATATTATTTTTTACGTTGCTGTATTTGCATCAACGAAAACCGGATTCAACACGCTGCGAGCATGTGCTATTTTGAACTGAAATGAAAGCCTAACCCAGAAAGATGAAGAAAATATCGCAATGGAACAGAGATGCCCTCTGGGGGCAGTGACGTTTCCTCAGATGGCTTTAGAAACAACAACACTCGCCGGGGGTGGGGGGGGGGGCGTTCAGTATTCTTGGTGGGGCGGTAAGCTGCCTCTAACCAAAGAAGGACGTGGCACTGGGACGCGTTAAGAAGCCAAGCACTGCAGCCTTGAACATTCGTCATCACAACGCGTCTGACACTCGGCAATCTTACTAACCTAACAGACGTTGTTGGGGATGCATAAATTAGCAACCAGGGTGTTCGATATTTCCACTTGTTTCGCGGCACGAAAAGGTCTAGAATAGGTTGGGTAACACTGCTGTAGAAGAAAGAGTTAACCTGGATGAGCATAATTGTCCAGGGATGAGATCCCCACCACCTGAGCAGACCAGGTGTCAACTAGAAGCGTCTGACGCCAGGCTAAAAGTTGGAGATCTCTTCCCAGAAACTGAGTTGTTCCTTGTGGCGATACAGGACCAGGTAGCTGAAAAAAAGGTAACAGAAATGCTCATTAAAAGATCTGACAAATTCAAGACAAAGTGTATTTTCCTGTGTTGTGCCTCTCTCGGGCTGTAAAGCAGAATACAGTATGCTGTTTCAAACTATCCAACGCATTACATGATGCAAGAACGATTTACTTCAATCTGTTTCCTTACACAGTGGGAAGCATCATTCACCAGAATCTCGCTTGAAGATGCAGATTTTGGCAAGATCCTATAGATTAGTATAAGTATGCGCGTAATGCCGTTTTAAGGCGGAGTCTGACGATTATATTATGATCGATCCATTGTTTGGCAAGCAGTAAGTACATGATACCCCGTCAGGATATAATATCACAGGATAAGCATGCAAAGATAATTTACTTGATTGGTATAGTCATTCCGACACATACAACACACAAACATCAGTGTGAATAACATATGAAATATGCCGACTTGAAAAGGAAAATGAAAGTCTGCGATATTGTCCCAATTGTAATATATACAATAGGTATAATCCCAAAGTCAGTACACTGAAACATTAGACAATTAGAGCTGCAGGACAATAATAAACACCGCTAGAACAGGCCGAAAATCCGTCGCAATTGAGAAATTAGATTTTTGTCTATGTCCAGACCTCACGTTTTACCCGTTTTAACTGAGAGAAAGGGAGGCAAAATAGACGTTTGGTTACTCCATGGAAATTCGCACAATTATGGACCAAATCCAGGAGCTCTGTAGCGTTAATCATTTCTCCATGACAGGTTTATCTAAAATTAAGGACAAGTGCAAGGTTTACTGTGAGTTCGTGCAGACTGTTGACTCGCTTTCTCTTTTCATTCTGATGCAAAAGGCTAACGTAACAAATGAGATGCAATTTTGCCGATTAGGACTTGAATGCCCCCGGATCCTCTCCCGCTCCATCATTACCGAAAGGGTTGTGGCGGTGACAGGAGCCGGAATATGGTGGGGAATAAACATAAAAGATAGGGTGAGTTCAGTAATTGACAGGAGGTGGACGTCGCGGGCTGAAGGTGTGAATGTGTATTTTCCAGTGTTGTGCCTCTCTCGGCACTAAACCAGTTTTATTCTCCCCGCTGCCATGTTCTCCGATGTTAGTTCTGCAGTGTTAAGATGAAATCACCATAACCCCCTCTGAGAAGAGCTTAGATGCTTTGTTTATTGATTAGATGAATAATTGACGAGAGTGGATATTTCGCTGCGCTGATGAACTGCTCTCTGAACTTGGACTGAGTTACCCCATAAATAAACGTGTTTGTGCAGCAACTTAATAACATCAGCATGTATCCGGTATGTTGAAAAATGTATTCCGACTCATTGTAATTATCCAATCCAGAAAGGGATTCAGAAACTTTTACCGACCACAGGGTGATGAAGCTTCCGGAGATGGTGAGAAGTAAGATCACAGACCTCCTCCTGCTTTCCATCTCCGGGTCACTGCGGATCTCCGTCTTGCTCTGACCCCTCAGCCCCTTACGGACGCGAATGGTCACGACAATGTGTCTGACTGTCAGAGCGTTGAGCAGGAGTATTAACACGAACGGGAGTAATGGCGATAGAGCAGTAGTAAAACAGTCATATCCCAACCACCCGGCATCCGTAAAGTAGCTCGGCTTTGGAATACAGTCCCAGGGTATATTGTCAATCACTTTCACAGGTTGCAATATGAAGATGTAGGGCACATTATTCAAACACAACACAACACCGGTTGTTGTCAGAACCACAGACGCAGTTTTCCCGGTGCAATACTTTGCTCTCCATTTCTGACAACAGATGGCGACAAACCGATCAAACGTAAAGCTGACGGTGAACCAGACAGAACAGTCTGTGGCTGCCTCTCCCAGGACAGAGATCGTACTGCACACGGGGGTGATGTCCAGGAAAGTCCCGGGGAAGTAATAATAACTGACCCGCCACAATATCACCGCAAACACAATGGTCAGTAGATCCGCAGTTGCCATGGCCACCAGGTAGCGAGTGGTGCAGGTGGATAGACCGCACTTTCCCCGGGACAGAATCACTATTGCCACTAAATTCACTGGGGGAGGGGGAGGTGGGGGAGAAGGAAAGCAGAAAGATTGAATGAATTACTCTCGCTGGGTCTTTGTGCCGAGATAAGCTGAAAAGAGAGAAAAATCAAACTTTGCGGGTGCTCATTACTGGGGTTTAAAAAGTTGTAAATCGGATTTTGCAGACGCCTCAAGCAGGGAGAAAGGTCACGGCACTCGGTATCGAAAGAGAAGCAGGATTTGGGAAGGAGGCATTGTCAACTAATCGCAAAGGGCTCTTTTCGGCCTATATGTAAAGTTTGAATACTTTGGCAACTTTCACGGCCATTGTGATTCCCGCGATCCCATCATCTATCTTTTGGCTGTCTTGGCATATCACCCAGCCCCGCTGCCTGACTTTGTCCATTTACAATGTTCAAAGTTCGAAGCAGATTTACTTCCTCTGTTCGCAGGCATTCATCTCTTCCTCGACTTCCCGTTTGTCACCCGTCCGCACGGGCCCAGCCTGGCTCGCTTTTGTTAAATTCCGCAGCTACCATTGGCCGCAGTTCCTTCACACTCTCTGATAGGATCGGATCTGGAAGTTCCCATTTTCATTTTTTGTTTTGCATATTCTTCCTGACCTGCTCCAAATTACAGAAGCATTATTCCAAATGGATCGATGTCCATTGTTCCAGAGCGGAGTATCCCATTTACTTTACACCGTCAGCCATCTAACAGACTGCTCTGGGTTGGCTAATCCCCACTTCACTGATAATATGGCGTGGAAACAAACCCTTGTAAACTGAAACGCACACCGACACTATTTGAATTTTCGAAACTCACGATGTTCCGAGATCGAACACACAAGTGAATCTCACCTGGATTTCGCTTACCGCGTTCCCTTCAAACTCGCAGTATTTTTTTTCAAACAAATCCCTTAAATTTTAAATTAAAGCATCTTGAACTATTAATGCTGAAAAAAATCAAGTAGTCCTTAAAGGTGCCGAGCGCGCTGAATTATCGGAGTTTACTTCGAACGCGTGTTTCTATTGATAAATCAAAACAGCTTGCCATGGACCCACGATATATATCCATCGCCCCGATCTTACACTCTAAATCTGTTTCAATCTTTTCTTTTGTTGTTTTTTTTCCGGCGCGCATTGAACAGCAAATGTTCGTTCGCGTCTGTTCTTACCAGGGACACCAATAACGGCAACAATCAAGTAATATATCTTCCTCACGCGGTAAATAATTTCAAGCATGTTGTGTGAGACTCAGCCTGTATTCCAGCTGCCCGCGATCACGCTTCAGATACTCTGAGCTAATGAATCTCCACGGCCATTCATTTATACCCGCTCCAGAACGCTAAATATACTAGGCTGACGTGTTTTCAACAGCTGGGGTAAAAATAAGCATGATTTCATTCAAATAAAATCCCAAATGTGATGAGGTATGGAGAGCTTCACAGGAAATTGCAAAATCTCACAGATGAAGAAATGACGATTGGAGAAGTCAGTGAATGTTGTTGTGAGACACTCTCAGGCTCGCCTCTCTGTTTCATGATTCTCATTGTTGATCTTGTCCATTCCCAGACTCCATAGACTTTGTCGTCATAGACCAATTCTATACTGACACTGGGTTGCTCTGTTCCACTCTGGAAATTGTCTCCGTTATAGATGTTTCAATAGAAATATACAAACGAATATATTGTTTGTGCTTTCCTGTAATATAGTGAACAGCAATAAGCTGATATCGCATCCAGGCTTACGAGGCAGGGAACGCACGCAAACTGTTAATCACAATAATCACAACACGTACAAAAAGCTGGAAGAACTCAACAGATAAGGCAGCATCTATGGAGATGAATAAAGGGTCGACTTTTCATGCCGAGACGCCTTCTTCAAATTAATTAACTCTTCGTCGAGCACCTCAGCTCCAACAACAAAAAGCCGAATTTCCCAGTGACCAACCATTTCAATTCTAATACCAATTCCCAGTCCGAAATGTCGGCCCATGCCACACGAGCCCACCCTCAGGTTGTAGGAGTGTCCTGCAAATATATTCTCTCTGTGGAACCTCCACAATCTTCTGACATGAACAGAGATATCTGAAACTTCCTGTGTTTACCCTCCCCCCCCCCCGTCCCTTTTCATTTCACCACTCTGGCCTCCTGCTCTTCTCCTCACCTGCCAGTCACCTCTCTCCGGTCCCCCGCTACTTCCCTTTCTCCCGTGATCCACTCTGTCCTATCAGATTCCTTCTTCACCAGCTCTTTGCTTTTTCCCATTATCAGCCCTAGCCACATTTCACTCCCTATCCAACGCAACTGGCTTCCCCTATCAGCTTCTGGCTTGTTTTCTTTCCAGCTACTCCCAACGTTCTTATTTTGACATCTTCCCCCTTTGTACTCCATCCCGAAACTGGGTCGCAGCCCGAAAAGTCAACTGTTTATTCATTTTGATACATGCTGCCTGACCTGGTGAATTCCTCCAATATTTTGTGTCAGCATAACATTGATTGCAGACAATCACGTGGTAAACCAGGTACACGCAATGTTTGTACCGATATGAAGCAAATAATTCAATCGCCCTCAAATTGGTGTGACTGCTTAAACTGACAGAGTCTCTGCATTCATTACATTTGTACCAACAATGACAATTGCTTTGTAGATGCACTGAATTGGTAGCGCTGTTAACAGTGAGGTAGAAAGTCGTAAAACCACAAGATTATAGGAGCAATAGTAGGCCATTCAACATCGAGTCTGCTCCACCTTTCAATCATCGGCTGATCCAATTCTTCCTGTCATCGTCACTCCCCTGAGCATTATGCTCACTCCCATTATGCTCCCTGAGCACCTTCTCTGTCGTAATTTCCACTGCACATACTTCACCTCCCTGGTACTATTCAATATCCGGTGTACTGCATACGTCTTCCATTGTGAAGACTGATACAAAATTCGTATTCAGTTCCTTTGCCATCTCTCCGTCTCTCGTCACAATACCTCCAGCGTCATGTTCTATTAGTCCTCTATCTACCCTCAATTCACTTTTCCTCTTTATATAGTTAAAAAGGTTTTCATCTCTTCTTTGATATTAGTCACCAGCTTCCTTTCATAATTCATCTTTTCCTTCCTAACGACATTTTTGGTTTCCATCTACAAGTTTTAAAGTTTCCCAATTGACTATCTTCCACTGGATTTGGCTTCCTTGTATGCCCTCTCTTTTGCTTTTGTTTTAGCTATGAATTTACTTGTCAGCCACGGTACTGTCCTTCTTCCATTCGAAAATGTCTTCTTATTTGGACTATATCTGACTTACACTTTCCTCATTTTGCGCAGAATCTCCAGCCATTGCTACACTGCTGTCCTTCCTGCTAGTGTCCCTTTCCAGTCCATCTCGGCCAGTTCCCCTCTCATGCCACTGAAATTTCATTTATTCCTCTGAAGTACCGACACATTGTCATTTAGATTCTGCTTCTCAAATTTCAAAGTTAACTCGATCTTACTGTGATCACTGTTACGGACACGTCTACCACCCTGCCGACGGATTCCGAGATGGAAATTAAACCCATGAAACTATCTCATTTTTAAAATATATGTTATTTCTGTTTTTGCACATTTTTATCTATTCAATACCCATATACTGTAAGTAATTTACTTATTTATTGAATTTTATTTCACTTTTTGTTCTATATTATCTATTGCATTGAACTGCTACTGCTAAGTTAACAAATTTCACGACACATGCCGGTGTTAATAAACCGGATTCTGATTCTGATATTTAATGGAATTTATGTTCGGCGGTGTTTGTATTTGACGTACCACAGACCACTTTTCCCTCACCACTTACGAAATTGCCCAATCATCAGTGATTTTAATCAGAGTCATTCACTGCTAACTAATTCACAGATGAAAACCGGACACAAGCTGTTGTCCCGGGTATCGCTGTGACTATATTAAGGATTCCAGAAGCACCTTGCAATCTCAGTATGAACGGGTTGCAAATTCGATGTTCGTGTTGTGGATGTGAGAATGCCAATCCAGAATATAGGTTGCAGTTGCTTTAGGATTTTTTTGCCTCAATTTGGCCTGAAGGGACACCAAGGGCAGGATGTTTCTGGATTTGCATGTGACGGAGTGTCTCACACGGCACGGCTATTTGAAGGCCCTGCTGATGGTTAAGGGAAGAGGTGTTTTCACAGCTGTTTCACCTTTATTTGTCTTTTCCAGCTATAGTTCCCCCGGCCTCACCCTCGTGCCTTGTATATGCTGAATTTCAAGAGTGGACGTTATCAGGTTTTATACAATGCGGAGTCTGTTAATAACAGCCGAATCTTGTCCGTTATTGGTTAAAACAAGATAAATAAATAACAATAATAAAGTGTAACATTAACAGAGCAGGTAATGTGTATGTAAACAAAGAGGTGCAAGTCCATAAGGAGGGAGATTGTGTGGCGAAGATTTAATCTGATTGGCCTATGGAACAACTTAGTTCTCTTATCAGAAATGACAGAATTTTTTGCTGAATCTGGTGCCGGGGCTTTAATGGTTTTGTATCATCGGCCCGATGGATGGTGGCGGTGAGGGTGGTGGGAGAAAGGGAATTAGCGGCGTCGGTCGGCCTTTGATTATGGTTCCAGAGCTCTCCAGTTTTCTGTGGTCTGATCAGGGTCATAATGTGCTCCTGTAGGTGTGAAACTGAATCTCTCTGGGTGTCCCTGTTATGGAACTTTCCGTTCAGGAACATGCTCGTGAGACGCTGGGGATCTTTCTCCCGATCGTGCGTTGTCGAAAGCTGCGAATAGCGCTTCAATCGAAGCTGAAACGAGCCAAGTACATTTGTAATAACATGTCTCTGCTCTTGTACACTGTGCCTCATGAAATTAAACTGATGTGTAACCATTAAGTTTTTTTTATGCTCTTCGCAATGACCTCGTGACGATTTTAATCTCGCGCTGATTTAAGTGTGGCTCCATATGTGCATAAGACCATAAGATATAGGAGCTGAAGAAGGCTATTCGGTCTATTGCGTCTGTCCCGCCATTCAATCATGGGCTGATCCAGTTCATACGGTAATCCCCACTCATCTGCTTTTACCCCATACCCCTTGATGACCTGGCTAATCAAGAGAATATCTTCCTCTACCTTAAATACTTCCAACGACTTGGCAATAAATTCCACAGATTTACCACACTCTGACTAGAGTAACGTCTCCGCATCTCTGTTCTAAATGGACGTCCTTCAACCTGAAGTCGTGCCCTCTTGTCCTAGACTCCCCTACCATGGGAAATAACTTTGCCATATCAAATCTTTTCAAGCCTTTCAACATTCGGAAAGTTTCTATGAGATCCCCCTGACGAGCCCTGACAGAGTTTCACAGTCACATCATTTTGCTCTTGTATTCTATATCACTAGAAACGAACGCCAAAGTTGCACTCGCCTACTTCCCCACCGACCCAACCTTGGAGATTAAACTTTTGGGTATCCTGCACAACCCCAAGTCCCATTTGCAGCTCTGCATTTTGAATTCTCCCCGGAGTTGTCACTCGCTAACTGGTTGCATTGGAAGCGGCGGATCCACTGATCGTTGTCCTGGACCAGATATTGAGCAGGATTCCGAATAGTTACATGCCGATCGGAATTTTCTTCTGGTCTGAGTGTTCACCGGTGTTTAATGTCCAGGTTGTTCCTCATTTGTCGGTCTGGTACATCGTCTCCTTCACTTTTGATCGATCTGTGGCCATTTGTTGCCAGAAAAATACTAAAACCCAATATTGCATCTCGAAAATCACGGCAATGCATCTGTGGTCAGTGACAGTGGTTAGCTGGTTAAGAAACATTTACTGGTATTTTCATTTCTCACAGTATTATACAATGATGTTCACTCCATTTATTTGTTTACCTTCTGTATACTGTTTGTCCCTACCTTTCGCGATGTCAATGAACTTATTTAATTGCATCCTCACCTCTGTAAATCCCATTCCTGATGGTTCTGACGAATGGATTAACCGTCGGGCAACTTTTAGTCACCAGCAGATGGCGCAGGAGTGTCCGGTGTGCTGACATGGGGAAGGGTGCCAGAGACCAGGAGATGGAGAACCGCCGGAAACCCATCGTGCAACGAGGACCGTAAGAAATGCAAGAGAACGCTTACGACAGAAAGCAGAAGGCTCAAAAGAAGGCACGGTGATGCCGTAGCAGAAAATCTGAAGAAGATTCCTCGGGGTGATGCTGATATGCAAAGAGCTAAGGGAATGCTAGAGACTGACTTGGTCCTCTGGGAGATTAGAGTGGTAAACCGAGTCTACAGCCAAAGGAATGCATTTAATTGGCATCTGTATTTACTTGGGAGACGGAGAGAGTCTATGGAGGGAAGGCAAAACGGCATCAACACCATGGACTATACAAATTACCGAGGTTTTGTTTGCTGACTTGAGGCAAACTAGGAGGATAAATCAGGGATCGTCCCCAGCTGTTTTCATCGATATTAACGATCTGAATGATAATGTGGTGAAACGCATCTGGACAGTTTCGGATGACGCCAAACGTAGAAGTGCGTTCGGCGGCGGGAATACGACAGCGGCTTGCAGCGGAACGTGGGCCAGCTGGCAAAATGACGTCACAGATCAGAAGCAAGCTGCCGGTACACAGGCCAAAGTACCGAGTACACGGGACGGGATGGTAAGCTGAGGTTGTACAGGACTCTGTCGGTGTCTAATCTGAAGGGTTGAGCGCAGCTTTGGTCAGCACCCCGCAGGAAAAATGTGACTCAGGTTGAAAGAGGGCAAAACGAGTTTACAAGGATTTGGCCAGGTCTGGAAAACCTGCTTTATGAAATTGAATAGATTAAAACTGGTTCCTTAGAATATAGAAGATTCGAGAGGAGATTTTACGGTGGTATAGAAAGTTATGAGGAGTATAGATAAGGTAAACACAAGCAGGATTTCCAACTCATGTTGGTAGAACCACAACCGGAGCTGATGGGTGAAGGGTGAAAGGTCAAGAAATTAAAAGGGACATGAGGTAAAACATTCTGACTCAGTGGGTCCTGAGAGCGTGAAACGAGCTGCCAGCACTAGTGGGGCATGCGAACTGGATTGCAACGTTTAGGAAATAGTTTTGAAGGTAGGGCTATGGTAGATACCTCTCCGGTGCAGGTCGATGGAGCAGGCAGTTTAGATAGACCTTTTCCTGTGCTGTACTTTTCTCTGTCATTTTAACGCTGTGACTGTCTGACTCCTATGTCGCTGATTCACAACAGTCCACGGGTTGATTACACAAAGATCCGAAGTAAAAATCAGAAGTTGTATTGTTCACTCCTACATTCCCCAAGTATGTTCTTGGATCTGTTTTGAGGTCGTTAAAATTACCCCGCCCTCTACACCAATCGCTCCCTCTCGCCAGTCTGGGAAGAAACCGGGTTACTGATTGATTCGGAAGGTTCGGGTTGTTGTTCTGAGAGACTCGGGGCTCAGGTCTGTGTGACAGCAGCGGTCTGTCCGCCCACATTCCTCAGAACAGGGAGCGGTCTTTCTGCTGAAATCAGATCCTACCGGTTCTACGATTCACTCTCATTCAGGTGTGAACAACAACACTTTAATATTGTGTTTAACCATTTCTGCTGCAGGGAAGAGTGATAGGATCTATAAGGTGATTCTAAGAAAACTACCTGGGGTCTCAAACAAACAGCTTTACCAGTCACTCTACCCCTTTCGCAGCGAGTTTCCAGCATTTTATTTTTACTCCGGACTCGCGACATCTGCAGTTTCTAAAATACCTTTTTAGATATATAAAAAAAACAAATTTTAGAAAAATTAAGTTGTAAGGAAAGATTGAAAAGATTCGAAGTTTATTCCTTTGAACGAAGTGGATCGAGAGGAGATATGATAGAGATAAACAAAATTATGAGGGCGATTGAGAGGGTAAAAGCAATCAGTCGTTTTCCACTGAGGTTGGGTGGAGCTACAACCAGAGGTCATGAGTGAAGGGTTGAAAAAGAAAAGTTTCAGGGGATCATGAGGTGAAACATCTTCACTCAGAACGGGTTAAACAAAGATCAGAAATAATTATCAGAATTTTAATTTTTCACAGCTTAATTCCACGAGAATATTCTAGCAAGGAGATTATGTTCTGAAGACTTTTCAAGCTGCCCTTGTCTATGCCCCACGCGCTCATTTTTCGTAACCATGGTAACACACAGACTGCTGGAGGAACCCAGCAGGACCGGTCGCATCTTTGGAACGGAGAAATAAGTCGAGCTTTCAGGCCAAAACCCTTCAGTGGAACTGGAAAGGAAGGGAAGGGTAAAGAGCGCAGACCATGGATGCGGGTTGTTGTTCTGTGAAACTCGGAGCTCAGGGTCTGTGTGGAAGCATCGGCTGGACCCCAAATTCCTCGGAACAAGGAGCGGCCTTTCTGCTGGAATCAAATCCGACCAGTTCGACAATTCACTGTCACTCAGGTGTGAACAACGCCAATTTAATATTGTACATAACCATTTCTGCTGCAGGGAAGAGTGATAGGATCATTAACGTGTTTCAAAGAAAACTACCTGGGGTCTTCAATTCACAACTTTACCAGTCACTCTACCCCGTTCGCAGCGAGTTTCCAGCATTTTATTTTTACTCTGGACTCGCGTCATCTGCATTATTTTAAAATATTTTTAAATATAATAAAACAAATTTTAGAAAAAATGAGTTGTAAGGAAAGATCAAGTAGATTCGAACTTTATTCCTTTGAACGAAGAGGATTGAGAGGAGATATAAAAGAGGTAGAGAAAATTATGAGGGGGATTGGGAGGGTAAACGCAATCAGTCGTTTTCCACTGAGGTTGGGTGGAGCTACAAACAGAGGTCATTGGTTAAGGGTTGAAGATGAAAAGTTTCAGGGGATCATGAGGGGTAAACATCTTCACTCAGAAGGTCCTGAGAGTGCGGAACGTGCTGCTGGATACACATGTTACAAGCAAGTTCGATTTCAACCATTAAGAGACAGTTTGGATGGGAGGGGTGTGGAGGGCTTTGGCCCTGGTACAGCTCGAAGGGATTAGGCAGTTTAAATGGCTCAGCCGAAAGGCCTGTTTTTGTGTTGCACGTTTCCATGTCACCTTGATCTCTGATTCATAACAGAGACAACGGGTTTACTAACCAGAGATCAGAAATAATTTTCAGAATTTTAATTTTTCACAGCTTAATTCCCCAAGAATATTCTAACAAGGAGGACATGTTCTGAGGAATTTTCAAGCTGCCCCTTCTCTCCGCCCCACGCACTGATCTTTCGTAACCATGGTAACACATAAAATGCTGGAGGAACCCAGCAGGACCGGTAACATCTTTGGAACGGAGAAATAAGTCGAGCTTTAGGGCCAAAACCATTCAGTGGAACTGGAAAGGAAGGGTAAAGAGGGCAGACCATGGATGCGGGTGGTTGTTCTGTGAAACTCGGAGCTCAGGGTCTGTGTGGAAGCATCGGCTGGACCCGCACATTCCTCGGAACAGGGAACGGCCTTTCTGCTGGAATCAAATCCGACCGGTTCGACAACTCACTGTCACTCAGGTGTGAAATCATTCACTTTTATAATGTATTTGACCACTTCTGCTGCGGGGAAGACCGAAAGAACCATTAATGTGTATTTAAGAAATTTACCTGGGGTCTCGAACCCGCAACAATACCCGTTACAGTGCTGCGAGTTTCCAGCATTTCATGTTCCCCTCGGACTCGCATCATCTGCAATTATCCTTCAAGTATTTTCAGGATTCCTTCAAATAATCAGTCCGTGGCATTCCTAACCGCAACATTAACTTGGCTATGTTCCCAGTTACGGCTGCCAGTAATTTTTAAATGTTTCCTGTAACCGCGAGGGTGAGGGGGAGAGAGAGGCTGATGGAAAGGAGGAGAGTGCGGGTTGAAGGGGTGAGCAGGCGGAGGAAGGGTAGAATGAGTGTGCGGAAGTTGGAGAGGGGGAAGATGAAGTTGTGTCAGGAGCAGGAAGAGTGGGATAGTGTTAAAGAGATGGGAGACATGGAGAGGGCGAGAGAGAACGGGGAGACAGAGAAAGAGGGGGCAGTGAAACTGATGGAGGGAAAGGGCCGAGAAAGGAAGGGACAGATAGAGGGCGGACAGAGAGGGAGAGTTTGAGAGAAAGGGTATGAGGCATCGAGAGAGGGTAAGTGAGAGGGGTAGGGAGCGCGTCTGGAAGAGAAGAGAAAGAGTTGGAGAGAAGGGTGAGTCACGGGTAAGGAGGGGGATAGGATAGGAGAGAGAAAGGTGGGAAAAGGGGGATAAGGGAGAGAGTGGAGGGAGAGGGTTCAGCAGAATGGGAGAGACGATGCTGGAGATGGGTGCGAAGAGCATTGGGTGAGAGAGAGGAAGGGGTGTGCAGGAGGAGGCGAGTGGGAGGGGTGAGAGTGAAGTGCATAAACGGTGACTGACCCGGAAGCATAGGGGAGAGGGATGAGTGAGGTGGGGGGCAAGTAGAGAGGGGAGTGTAGGGGAACTCTTTGCATGTCGTGCTCACAATGTCACCAGATTCAAAGGAAATATGGGAAAGTGTATCCGGCTTGAAATTAAAACATGGAAAGGACAATTTTGATAGTATCCGAAAACACCTGGCTCTTTTTTTTTAGGCAACGTCATTCTAATAGGCGGGAGACCTTCAAAGGCCACCAGATTCCAAGGAAATATAGAAACGTGTATCTGCATGGGTTGAGATTAAAATTTGGAAAACACAATTTTGTTGGTGTCAGAAATGACCTGGCCGCTATGGAGTCGGGCAAAGCCGTTGTTATAAGCAGGGGACCTTTAAGTGTGAAATTTTGAGAGTATAAAGTTTGTATGTGTCTGTCAGAATGAAAGGCAAGGATAACTGGTTTAGGGAACCTTGTTTTTTTTTGAGAGATTTTGAGGTTCCGGTTATGAGATAAAAGGAGTTCCACAGTAGGTATACGGAGGTCGGTAATTATTGAGTATACGAAATGCAAGGTAACACTTAGAAAGAAATCAAGTGTGCTAACTGAATGCTTTGGGTGAAGGCCAGTACTAACGGACTATACAGATCAGACGAAAGGACTGCAAAGGATAACAAAGATCGGAACAATACAGGGAACCAAAGGAGATGGATATTCTGCATCTGAATTTACTCGGGAGATGGATACAGAGTCTGTATAAGTACTGAGGTCCTGGATCCTCTGTGGATTAGAGAGGATCCTCCGTTTCAGAAAGAGGCAACAACTCTGTGAGAATGTTCTAGGCAGGTGAGTCTGATATCAACAGTGGGAAAGATATTGGGAG
Source organism: Hypanus sabinus (assembly GCF_030144855.1). NCBI lineage: Eukaryota > Metazoa > Chordata > Chondrichthyes > Myliobatiformes > Dasyatidae > Hypanus > Hypanus sabinus. Next base: position 488,774 of record NW_026781236.1, on the reverse strand, counting down.
CTATTCTAAGGGATAGGATATACAAATTATCTGTCTGACATTGACTGATTATGGATAATCAACATGGAGTCGTACGTGGTTGGTCTTGTCTCAGCAAACTTACAAATATTTTTGAGGGTGTTACCACGAAATTTGATGAAGACAAGGTAGTGGATATAGTCTTCATGGAGATTAGAATGGAATTCGCAAGGTCTCGCATGGGCGGATAGTCAAGAAGTTTCAGAGACTCGGCTTTCAATACACTGGATAAGACATTGTCTTGGTGGGAGAAACCAGAAAGTAGATGGTTACCTCTCTGACTGGAGGCCCGTGACTAGTGAAATGCTGCAGAAATCAGTGTTGGCCTGGTTGTTCTTTGTCATCGAAAGCAACAATCTACATGATTATGTAGTTAACTGGGTCAGAAAATTTGCAAAGAACGCCAAGATTAGGGGTGTGGTGGATTGTGAAGAATGTTATCATGAATTGCAGCGGGAATTGCACCAGCTGCAAAAATGGGCTAAAAACGTCAAAGGTAATTTAACGCGGACAAGTGCGAGGTGTTGCACTTCAGCAGGACCAGCCAGGGTAGGACGATAGGGTACTGAGGAGTGCGGAGGAACGAAGGGATCTGGGCTTACTGTTCCATAATTCACTGAAAGTAACGTGACAGTTAGATAGGGTCGTAAAGGAAACATTATCAAACATTCGTCTTCATAAATCTATGTATTGAGTACAGGAGATGGGATGTTATGTTGAACTTGTATAAGACTTTGGAGTACAGTGTGAAGGATTGGTCACCGACCTGCAGTAAAGATGTGAATAGGGTTGTAGGATACTGAAAAATTGTAGAAGGGTGTTGCCGGGTCTGGATGACTTGAGTTATAAGGACAGGTTTATGAGGTTGGAAGATTGAGAGGGGATTTGAACGAGGTATACAAAATTATGAGGCATATAGGTAGGGTAAGTGCAAGCAAGCTTTTTTTCACCCAGGGTGAGTGGGACTGCAACCAGAGGGCATGGGGGAAGGGTGAAAGATGAAAAGTTTAAGAGGAACGTGAGCGGAAACTTCTTCGCTCAGAGAGTCGTGGAATGAGTGGCCAACAAAAGCATTGCATGCGAACACGGTGTCAATGTTTAAGAGATCGTTTGGACGGTTGGGGAATGATGGGCTATGTTCCAGGCGCAGGTTGATGAGATTAGGCAATTTAAATTCCTCGGCTGAAGGGCCGTTTCTGTGCTGTACTTTTCTATGACTGTATGACTCCTTAATCTCCGATCCATAATACAGACAACGGGCTGATAAAGTGATGGTCCAAAATAAATATCAGAAGTTGAATTGTTCACAGATAATCCTCCCCCCCAAAAAAAAAATCCAACAGCATGGATGTGTTTTGAAGTAGTTTCTCACTGCCTCGCCCACTTCCCCACACGCTCCCACTCGCAGATACCTCGTAACCATGGTAACACACAAGATGCTGCAGGAACTCAGCAGATCTGGCAGCATCTATGCATGTGAATCATTAATCGATGTTTCGGACCAAGACCCCTCAGTGGAATTGGAAAGGAAGGAGGATGAGGCCAGATCATTGATTTGGAAGATGCGGGTTGTTGTTCTGTTTGACTCTGTGTTCAGGGTCTGTGTGAAAGCAGCTTCCTGTCCGGGCGCATTCTTCAGAACAGGGAGCGGCCTTTCTGCTGAAAGGAAATCGGACCAGTTTGACAATTCACCCTCATGCGGGTGTGAAACAAAGTCGCTTCAATATTGTATTTAACAATTTCTGCTGCAGGAGAATGCGATTAAAATCTGCAACATGATTTACAGTAAATTATCTACGGTCGTGAACCCGTCACGTTACCAGTTACAGTTGCTGCCCCGTTTTCTGCGAGTTTACAGTATTTTATGTTCATCTGAAACTCACATAATCTGCTGCTGTTTTAAAAACTATTTTTCATGATGCCTTTAAATAAATGAAACCTTGGCATTCCCAATATCGCCATTTCACAATATAAAGAACTGTATCAAGTATCTGGAAGCTGGTTCATTCCTAGTCACAGTTACCACTAAACTTTTAAATGGTGTTGTACAGGAGAGAGAGAGAGAGGAGAAGGGACGGTGATGTGGATGTTGACGGGGTGAGCAGGGCAGGGGAAGGGCAGGGTTTGGGTGTGGAAGCTGGAGAGGAGAAAGATGAAGATCTGTTTCACTATTTGGGGCAGGTAGAGGGAGAGAGAAGAAGCGAGAGAGAGAGAGCTAGGGCGAGAGATAAGGAGAGATGAGAGAGTGAGAGGTGAGGAGCGGGAGAGAGCGAAGGACAGCGAGGGGAGAGAAGGTGAGTTTGCGGAGGAGATTCTTAGCCAAAGGTTCGGAAGGATGGTGAAAGGGTGAGTGAGAGAGGTGGAGAGCGTGTGAGTGGGATAGGAGAGAGAGAGAGAGGTTGAGAGGGGAGGGAGTAAAGTATGGGGAGAGAGTGAAGAATCAAAAGGTTAAGTACGATATGATAATGTCCTGATTGTGATATGACTAATATTTCAGTGTAATAATTATTGAAGGACAGGCAGATGATCTGCTGTAGTCATTAGACTTGTTTACAGGACGGCAGCCCTGGGAGCTCAGAATTTCGGGGTTCCGTTGTTTTAGACACAAGAATCTGAAAGGGGTTAAAGGGGTTTGCGGTGTTACTAGTCATGGAAAATATCACATATTGCTCAGTCAGGACAGACTGGAGATCTCATCCACATGGAACATAGAATAGCTCATCTCATGAACAGACCATGCGGCCGGCAATGTAGTGTCGAAGCACTTCAGAGACAAATCAAAGCACACAGACAGTAATCCCTCCTGCTTACACCGTCCACATTCCCAGTATTCCTTACATTCCTTACGTTTGCCAATCCAAACGTCTCTTAAAAACCTCTAATGTCTGTGCCTCTCCCTCCATACCAGGCAGCACATTCTCTGAACACGACTTTGAATAAAGAAGCTTATCCCTCACATCCCCCTTGAAGCCACCCCCTCCTGCCTTCAATACATGTCCTCTGGTATCAGACATTGCAAACCCGGGAAACAGATAACCCCTGTCCACTCCATTTAAGCCTCTCATAATGTTTTAAACCACTATCAGATCTCTGTTCGACTTTGTTGCTCCAGTGAACAGCCCATTTATCCAGCTTCTCATGATAACTCATGCCCTCTGTACAGGGCAGCATCCTTGGAAGTCTCTTCTGCACTCTCTCCAAGCCTCGACATCCTTTCTACAGTGGAGCGACCAGAAATGTACCTGTTCTCCAGATGTGGCCTGACTAGAGTTGTATAAAGTTGCACTATAATGTCCGAATTTTTCAGCTCAATGCCTCGACTAATATAGCCAGACATTTCATAATCTTCCTTAACCACCGTATTGACCTGTGTAGCCACTTTCATTGAGTTATGAATTTGGATCACAGCTTTCTCTGCTCAGCAATACTGGTAAGAATCTTGTTCCTAACAGTGTACTGTCTCCTTGAATTTTGCTCTACCGACGTGCAACACCTCATATTTATCTGGGTTAAACTCCATCTGCTATTTCTCAGCCACATCTGTGACTGTTCTATATCACGTTGTATATATTGCCAGTCTTCTACATGATCGACAATTCCACCCGTCTTAGTATGATCCACAAATGTACAAACCGACACCTCTGCATTTCCATGCAGATCATTTATATACAGCACAGACAGCAGAGGTCCCGATGCAGATGCTTTGGAGCTCCACTATTTCCAGACCACCAGCTCGAATTAGTCTCTTCAGCCGCTACCACCTGTCGTCCATACACAAGCCAGTTCTGAATTCAAACAGCGAATTCCCTGCGGATCCCGTGCATCCCCCTCTTCTGGATTAGCCTCCCATGAGGGACTGTCAAATGGCTACTAAAATCCATCTAGACAACATCCAGTGTCTCACCCTCATCAATCTCTCTCATCGTCTTTTCAAAACGCACAATCAATTTGGTACGACACGACCTAACAAACACACAGCCAATCCGGATCTCCGTAATTAGGCCATGGTTTCCCAATGCTCTAAAATCCTATCCCGAATAATTTCCTTCAGCAACTTCACTCCACCTGACGTGAGACCCACCGGTCTACAGTTCCCAGGATTCCCCCCCCCCCCACTCCTTTCATAAAGAGAGTTGCAAAATTATCGGCTTGCCTGTTCTCCGGGACCTCACCGGTGGCGAGAGAGGACAGAAAGATACTGGGCCAGGGTCCAGCAATATTATCTCTTGCCTCCTTCAATGAAATGGAGTAAACTCCATAATGCTCTGGGAACATATCTACCTATCAAACGTTGTGAGAAAAGTCCAGCGAGCGGGACTGAGGGGTAAAAAAAAAGATGAGACACGATTAAATGGTGGAGAGGACTTGATGGGCCAAATGGCCTAATTCTACTCGGACGTCTTATGGTCTTAAAGTCTTAATACTCATTAGGAGGCCGAATACCTCATCATGCGTTTTGTTTGATCCAAATTTCTGAAGCTTAAAATAGGTTTTCATTTCCATCTTTAATAAATTTATCACTTCGCTGGTCATCTGACATAGAAACATAGGAAATAGGTGCTGGAGTAGGCCATTCGGCCCTTCCAGCCTGCACCGCCATTCAGTACGATCATGGCTGATCATCCAACTCAGAACCCTGTACCTGCTTTCTCTCCAAACCCCTTGATACCTTTAGCCATAAGGGCCATATCTAACTTCCTCTTAAATATAGTCAATGAACCTGCCTCAATTGTTCCCTGTAGCAGAGAATTCCACAGACTCACCACTCTTTGTGTGAAGAAGTTTTCGTCATCTCGGTCCTAAAAGGCTTCCACTTTTTCCTTAAACTGTGTTCCCTCGTTCTGGACATCCCCAACATCGGAAACAATCTTCCTGCATCTAGCCTGTCCAATCCCTTTAGACTTTTATACGTTTCAATAAGATCCCCCCTCAATCTTCTAAATACTAGTGAGTATAAGCCCAGTCAATCCAGTCTTTCTTCATATCGAAGTCCTGCCGTCCCAGGAATCAATCTGGTGAACCTTCTTTGTACTCCCTCTATGGCAAGAATGTCTTTCCTCAGATAAGGGGACTAAAACTGCACACAGTAATCTAGGTGCGGTCTTCACCAAGGCCTTGTAAAACTGCAGTAGAATCTCCCTGCTCCTGTACTCAAATCCTTTTGCTATGAATGCCAAAATACCATTTGCCCTTTTCACCGCCTGCTGTACCTGCATGCCCAACTTCAATGATTGGAGGACAATGACACCCAGGTCTCGTTGCACCTCCCCTTTTCCTAATCGGCCACCATTCAGATAATAATCTGTTTTCCTGTTCTTGCAACCAAAGTGGATAACCTCACATTTATCACATTAAATTGTATCTGCTATGAATTTGCCCACTCAGCTAACCTATCCAAGTCATCCTGCATACTCTTAGCATTCTCCACACAGCTAACACTGCCACCCAGCTTCGTGTCATCCGCACACTTGGAGATGCTGCATTTAATTCTCTCGTCTAATCATTAATATACATTGTAAACAACTGGGGTCCCAGCACTGATCCTTGCGGTACCCCACTAGTCACTGCCTGCCATTCTGACAAGGTCCCGTTTACTCCCACTCTTTGCTTCCTGTCTGCCCACCAATTCTCTATCCACATCAATACCATACCCCTAATACCATGTGCTTTAAGTTTGCACACTAATCTCCTGTGTGGGACCTTGTCAAAAGCCTTTTGAAAATCTAAATATACGACATCCACTGGCTCTCCCCTATTCACTCTACTAGTTACAACTTCAAAAAATTCTATAAGATTCGTCAGACATGATTTTCCTTTCACAAATCCATGCTGACTTTGTCCGATGATTTCACCTCTTTCCAACGGTGCTGTTATCACATCTTTGATAACTGGCTCCAGCATTTTCCCCACAACCGATGTCAGACTCATCGGTCTATAATTCCCAGGTTTTTCTCTCCCTCCTCTTTTAAAAAGTGGGGTTACGTTAGCCACCCCCCAATCCTCAGGAACTAATCCAGAATCTAAGGAGTTTTGAAAAATTATCACTAATGCATCCATTATTTCTTGAGCTACTTCCTTAAGCACTCTGGGATGCAGACCATCTGGCCGTGGAGATTTATCTGCCTTTAATCCCTTCAACTTACCTAACACCACTTCCCTACTAACATCTATTTCCCTCAGTTCCAATATCTCTCTGGACCATCGGTCCCTTTCTATTTCCGGAAGATTATTTATGTCCTCCTTAGTGAAGACAGAAACAAAGTAGTTATTCGATTGGTCCGCCATGTCTTTGTTCCCGATCATCAATTTACCTGTTTCTGACTGTAAAGGACCTACATTTGTCTTGACCGATCTTTTTCTTTTCACATATCTATAAAAGCTTTTACAGTAAGTTTTTATGTTCCCTGCCAGATCTCTCTCATAATCTTTTTTCCCTTTCCTAATTAAGCCCTTTGTCCTCCTCTGCTGGTCTCTGAATTTCTCCCAGTCCTCAGGTGTGCCGCCTTTTTTTGCTAATTTATATGTTTCTTCTTTGGACTTGATACTATACTTGATACTGACTTTCTGTTGTCTTTCCATCCCCGTCCTTTCTCTTAACAGAAACATACCTTCCCTGTTCTCATCAATTAACCTTTAAACATCCTGTACATATCTGTTGTTTGCTTTCTAGACAACATGTGCCCAATTAACGCTTCTTAGTCCCTGTCTAATACACTCGAAGTTTGTCCTACTTCAATTTAAAACACTCCCACGGGATCTATGCCTCTCCTTATCCATCACTATCCTGAAAGTTAAGGATTTATTTTCAAAGTTCCCTGACTGCTCACCCACCGAAAGGTGAAACTCGTTATCCAAAACCAGATCCAGTATGGCCCATCCTCTCGTTGGACCGTCCACATATTACTTTAAGAAACCTTCCTGTTTGCACTTAAGAAATTCTGCCCCATCTAAACCCTGACACTTAAAAAGGGCCCTATTTATATTAGGGACGTTGAAATCCACTATGAGAACAACTCTAAGTTTTACACATTTCCTTAATCTGATTACATATCTGTGCCTCAATGTCCCGGTGGCTCTTAGGGCGTCTGTAGTACAATAACATCAGTTTGATTATACTCTGCCTGTCCCTCAATTCCCCCAAATGGACTCTGTCTGACCCCTCCATTATATCTTCCCTGAGTGCAGATCTGATATTATCGCTGATTCGTCGTGCAACTCCCTCCTGCCACTTTCACCGCCTCCTGTATATTTTCTATAACTTCGAAAATCTGGTACATTAATCACTCATTACTTCCCCTCTCTCAACAAGTCTCAGTCATAGCTACAACATTATAATTTCATGTCCTGATCCATGCTGTAAGTTAATCACCTTCACCCGTGCTCCTAATACGAAAATATACACACTCAACCTATCCGATCAATGCGAGGCAGTCGATGTTGTCTACTTTGCATTTGACAAGTTCCCACGTGAGACGCTGACCGAGAAAAGTCATTTGGCTGACATTCAGAATGAGGTAATACATTAGAGTAGATATTAGCATTGTGGGAGAAGGAAGAGAGCGGTAATGGATGTTTGCCTCTCCTGTGTAGACCTGTGACTAGTGGAATACCGAAGATATCGCTGCTGGTCCGTTGCTGTTTGTCATGTATATCAATGATATGGATGACAATGCGGTTAATTGAGTCATCACGTTTGCGGATGACACCAATAGACAATAGGTGCAGGCGTAGGCTATTCGGCCCTTCAAGCCAGCACTGCCATTCACTGCGATCTACTAAATCAGTACCCGGTTCCTGCCCTCTCCCCATATCCCTTGACCCCGCTATCTATAACAGCTCTATCTAACTTTCTGTTGAATGCATCCAGAGACTTGGCCTCCACTGCCTTCTGGGGCAGAGCATTCCACATATCCACAACTCTCGGTGTGAAAAAGTTTTACCGCATCTCTGTTCTAAATGGCCTACCCCCTAATCTTAAGCTGTGGCCTTTAGTTCTGGACTAACCCATCAGCGGGAACATGCTTCCTGCCTCCTGCGTGTCCAATCCCTTAATAATCTTATATATCTCAATCAGATTCCCTCTCATCCTTCTAAATTCCAGTGTATACAAGCGCAGTCGCTCCAATCGTTAAACCAAGATTGGGGGTATACTTAACAGCGAGGAAGACTATCAGTTTGCATTGAGATCTGTACCAGCTGAAATGCTGAGCTGAAAACGGCAGATAAAATTTAATACAGACAAGTCTGCGTTGTTTCGCTTGTGTAGAATCAACCAGGGTAGGTCATATACAGTGAACGGTAGGGCAATGAGGAGTGCGGTAGGACAATACAGATCCATTATTCATTGAAATTGGTAGCACACCTTGATACGATAGTAAAGGAATCTTTTGGCACATTGGCCTTCATAAATTATTCAGTACAGGAGATTGCAGGTTATGTTAAAGTAGCATTAGAGGTTTATGAGGCGCAATTTGGAGTGTTGAGTGCAGTTTGCGTCACGTACTAACAAGAAGGATTTAAATAAGCTTGACAGAGTAGAGTGAAAATTGACAAGGATGTTGCTGCGATTAGAGGACCTGAGTTACAGGGGAAGGTTGAATAGTTTACTACTTGTTCATTGTGTATAGTTCTGGTCACCGAATTGTAGGAATGATATCAACAAAATAGAGAGAGTACGGAGAAGATTTACTAGAATGTTACCTGGGTTTCAGCACCTAAGTTCCAGAGAAAGGTTGAATAAGTTAGGTCTTTATTCTTTGGAGCGCAGAAGGTTGAGGGAGTACTTGATACAGGTATTTAAAATTATGAGGGAGATAGATAAATTTGACGTGGATAGACTTTTTCCATTGAGAGTAGGGGAGATTCAAACAAGAGGACATGATTTGAGAGTTAAGGGGCAAAAGTTTAAGGGCAACACGAGGGGGAATTTCTTTACTCAGAGAGTGGTAGCTGTGTGGAACGAGCTTCCAGTAGAAGTGGTAAAGGCAGGTTTGGTAATGTCATTTAAAGTAAAATTGGAAGTTATATGGACAGGAAAGGAATGGAGGGTTATGGGCAGAGTACGTGCCACGGGGACTAGTTGAGTGTAAGCGTCGGCACGGTCTAAAAGGGCCGAGATGGCTTGTTTCCGTGCTGTAATTATTATATGGTTAAACGCAGAAGATTTTGGGAGAGAATTGACCGAGGTCTACAAAATCATGAGGGGTATAGATGTGGTAGATGGGGTAGAGGGATGGGGAGAATGAGGGGTAGATCAAGGGATAGTTTGGAGTGAGGCTCCAATTATAAAGCAGCACACTATTCCCTCTCTGGCGCTGATTCTCAATTAGTACGTCATTCCCTCCCAGGCGGCCATTCTGACAACGGTCTTACTTAATTTTTTGCATCACTCCCTCAGTACCGCCCACTTTCAATCAGCCCATCCCGCCCCACCGCTCTTGGTAAATCTTCTGGCCATTTAGAACATAGGACTTTTAAGAGAAACAAATTCCACAACTATTTCCGGCAGGGTCTGGATCAACAACCACTCTTTGTGAAATGATCCCCCCGTTAACTGTGGGCGAAGGGGATTCTTGTGGCAATAGTAATCCGGGTGGAAATGCAAAAATTTCTCAATGATAGCGTTAATTAATGATTTTTGGTAAATTACCATGAATCGAGAAGAGCTGAGAAATCTTTGACTAGATTTATTCCAGTTGAATGAGAATACATATATAAAGCCGAACTCTTTGGTTTAATTTCAGCAGAAAGGCGGCTCCCTGCGCCTAAACAGGTGAGGGACGTTTGACCTTAAACTATGCCGACGCCGGGCAGTCCAGTTTACAACGAGGGCGGAGCTCAGACCCTCTCAGACTGGATCAAATCCGCAGCCTGGGACTCGCTGAGTTATACGGATAAACTCCGCCCCACTGCTTGCAGTGAAAGAAAAATGAGAGATCTACACGGAAATCCGGACAGAAAGGTTAATGCAGCAGCTCAGACTCAACTCTCCGTACAGGGTGAGCACACCGGTGGAGGAACATTGTCGGTCACCCGGGAAGTCAGACTGTGATTTCCCCGGACCACACTGAACGCCGTCCGGTTACAACATCAGAGGTAAGTGTTGTTTATGATTCTGCACAACTATTCAGCGTTTACAGCGAGGCTCGGCTTTGGTCGTGATCGGGAGTGAATTTAGTGGGAGAAGGGAGTCCTGACATGTTCATGTTAACGAGTCAGTCACTACCCAAATGTATTAAGAGAAAGGAGGACTTTGCCGTCAACCACAAATACTCTCCTGGGTGGTTTCTACTGAGCGCGAGCAGAAAGCATCTTTCACCCCGGTAGTGACATGAGAAATATTCCACGGGGCAGTGACCCGTCACCGATCTCTCTCAAATAAGAGAAAAGAACAAATGCTGGAAATCCGAGCAACACACACAAAATGCTGGAGGAACCCTGCAGGCCAGGCAGCATCTATGGAAAAAAAGTACAGTTACATTGGAGGTTACAGGTAATGTTCTTTACATCGCGCCATGTAGCAAAAGGGGTTAAATACAATATTAAACTGTCTTCACATTTGAACAACAGTGTCTTATCGAACCGGTTTGGATTTGACTTCAGCGGAACGGCCGCTCCCTGCTCTGAGGAATGTGCCCGGACAGGTAGCTGCTTGCTCGCAGACCCTGAGCACCGAGTCTCACAGAACAAGCCGCACCTTCCAAATCAGTCAATCATCTGCTCGCTTCCCCTTTCCATTCCAGTCCTGATGAAAGGACTCTGTCCGTAACGTTGATTGTTTACACCCATCAATAGATGCTGCCTGGCTTGCTGAGTTCCTCCAGCACCCTGTGTGTTTCCATGGTTACGAGAGATCCGTGTGGGGCGGTGGACGGGGTTATTTGAATGAAATGACACACAATATCCACATTGTCAGAATATTCCAGGGGAATTAATGCGAGAATATTAATGTTTCTGATATTCATTTCTGATCTTTATTTCCAAGCACCCGGTTGTCTGTGCATTGGATCAGCGATCAAGGAGATATTGGTTTTTTTTTAAACCACTTCTGGCTCTGGTGCCTTTTGTGTTCCAACTATTTCCTTTTTGGACGATTGACAGTTTCCACAGGTTAGGTAAAGATTAACGACAGCGGCCACCAGATTCAAAGTAAGGGTGCGAGATCCGTAGAGCAAAGACCTGTTCCGTTTCCAGAATTTCCTATTTCAGCCGAATGCATCAACTGTTCCTCTGCCGATTGAGGGTGTTTTGAACTCTGCCGCTCAGTAGCCAGTGGAAGCAATGACTTATTCTGGTTAATGCCGAGATTTTTGATAAACAGCAGGTTTGAAGTGTTACAGGGATGGACATGGGGAAATACAGAATTACGTTTTAGACCATTTCAGCCGTGATCTCATTATCTGCAGCAGCAGTTTCGACAGGCCGGGTGGTCCAATTATGCATGTTGTTGTGTTGACTGGAAAAACTCTGACAATTTAATTAATATAAGCTTACTAGTATGTGAAGGGTGATATGGTTTTATTTATATAGTTGAACTGAGCACAAGCAGTTTGCTTGATTTAATGATTTGCATTCAGCTTGTGCGTTATATGTATGCCCCAGCTGCATTAGGCTGTCGAACTTTTGACTCATTCGGTGAGCTGGCCAGCATGGTCCTGGGTCAATGGACGCGCTTCCTGTCCCTTGTTCCTGAATCTACCTCGCGCACCAGCTCACCGCCCCGCCCACTGCCCACGCGCGCACTACATGTGGCCAACGTGTTTGAGCTTGTTAAGCCTCCTTATCAGCAGTCTGGTTGTCCTTCTTCAAGTATATTCTTATTGGGTCTTCTTGCTGGCTAATGCACTCTTAACACTTTCCTCCAGCATCCGAGTTCAAAGATGTTGATTCTTTTGTATCCAGCCTCACTGATAGTCCAGCTCTCACAAGCATACACCACAACTGGAAATACCATAGACTTGATCAAACAGACATTCGTAGACAATGTTATGTCTCTGTCCTTCAGTATTTTGTCTAAAATCCCATTGCTGCCCTCCCTTGAAGTAAGAGCTATTTAATTTTGTGGATGCATGTATCATCCATGTAAAACTTTGAACCGACAAAATCTGTTACTGTTTCCACTTCCTTTCCATTGATTACAACGAATTTTGTAGGGCTGGCCGGTTTTCTTAATATTAAGCAACAACTCAACTTTTCCACTTTATGTTTAACGAATCTCGTAGAAATTTCTGAAGATGTAACTAGTAGAGTGGATGGGGAGAACCAGTGGATGTGGTATATTTGGATTTTCAAAAGGCTTTTGACAAGGTCCCACACAGGAGATTAGTGTGTAAACTTAAAGCACGCGGTATCGGGAGTATGGTATTGATGTGGATAGAGAACTGGTTGGCAAACAGGAAGCAAAGAGTGGGAACAAACGGGACCTTTTCAGAATGGCAGGCAGTGAATAGTGGGGTACCCCAAGGCTTAGTGCTGGGACCCCAGCTGTTTACAATATATATTAATGAATTAGACGAGGGAATTAAATATAGCATCTCCAAGTTTTAGGATGACACGAAGCTAGGCGGCAGTGTTAGCTGTGAGGAGGATACTAAGAGGATGCAGCGTGACTTGGATAGGTTAGGTAAGTGGGAAAATTCATGGTAGATGCAAATAATGTGGATAAATATGAGGTTATCCACTTTGGTGGCAAGAACAGTAAAATAGATTATTATCTGAATAGTGGCCGATTAGGAAAAGGGGAGGTCCAACGAGACCTGGGTGTCATTGTACCCCATTCATTGAAAGTGGGCATGCAGGTACGGCGGGGGTGAAAAAGGCAAATGGTATGTTGGCATTCATAGCAAGAGGATTCGAGTACAGGAGCAGGGAGGTTCTACTGCAGTTGTAGAAGGCCTTGGTGAAGCTGGAGTATTATGTGCAGTTCCGGTCCCCAAATCGGAGGAAAGACATTCATGCCATAGAGGGAGTACAAATAAGGTTCACCAGATTGATTCCTGGGATGGCAGGACATTCATATGAAGAAAACCTGGATCGACTAGGCTTATACCGGTGGAATTTAGAAGATTGAGGAGGGATCATATTGAAACGTATAAAATTCTGAATGGATTAGGCAGGCTAGATGCAGGAAGATTGTTTCCGATGTTGGGGGAGTCCAGAACGAGGGGTCACAGTTTAAGGATAAAGGGGAAGCCTTTTAGGACAGAGATGAGGAAAAACGTCTTCACACAGAGAGTGGTGAATCTGTGGAATTCTCTGCCACAGGAATCAGTTGAGGCCGGTCCATTGGCTAAATTTAAGAGGGAGTTAGATATGGCCCTTGTGGCTAAAGGGATCAGGGGGTATGGAGAGAAAGCAGGTACAGGTTTCTGAGTTGGATGATGAGCCATGATGATACTGAATGGCGGTGCAGGCTCGAAGGGCCGAATGGCCTACTCCTGCACTGATTTTCTATGTTTCTATGACTCTTTCTCTTTCATTGGAAACTTCTTCACATCCTACTCACGTTCAGCCATTAGAGTAGTATCACCTGCATATCTGAGGTTGTTAATTGTTCATCCGGCAATTGTGATTTGTTCAGCAATAGATTAAATGAGTAAGGTGACCGTATGCAATCTTATCTCACTCATTTCCCAATCTTGAACCAGTTTATTATTCCGTGTTCTAACTGTTGCTTTTTAATCTTCGTACAAGTTTCTCATAAGGCAGATCGGATGTGCAGATATCCCCATTTCTTTAACGATTTGCCACAGTTTGTTGTGGTCCACATTGTTGAAGGCTTTAAAATAGTCAATAAAACACAGATACATAATTTTTTTCTGGAATTCTCTCGATTTCTCTGTTATCCAGTGCAAGTTAGCAATTTGGGGCACAGCGCAACTGCATCTACCCCTTCTAAAACCAGCTTGTACACCCAGCATTTCTCGTTCCATATATTGCTAGAGGCTTGCTGCATGTGAAATTATTGAAATTGTTCGGTAATTTAAACATTACTTTTCATTTCCTTTCTTGAAAATCGGGATATAAGTTGTTTTGTATTTTTTCCAGTCTAAAGGCCATTTTTAGGTTTACCAGATCCGCTGTCAAATTGCATAAAACACTTTTACATCATCACCTTTTAAAGTTTTAAACAATTCAACTGAACTCCTGTCACATTCTGCAGCCTTATTATTGGCAATGTTTTCTATCGCCCATTCGACTTCACTTTCCAGAATGTCCGGCTCTAGATCGATGAGAGAGTTATTGCAGTTGTCTTCGCTGTTGGGTTATTTCCTGTACAATTCTTATGTGTATTCCTGCATCGCTTTTTGATGTCTTCTGCTTCTGTAAGAGCCTCCCCTTCTTTGTCTTTTACTGTACTTATTTTTGCATGAAATGTTCCTTTGATTTCTGTAATCTTCTTGAATAGATCTCTTGGTTTTTTTCTAATGTTGGCTACTTCAGCTTCTTTAAGTAAGTTTTCGTATCTTTCCTTGCTGTCTTCTTGAACTCAGTGTTCAGTTGGAGGTATTTGCCCTTCTCTTCTCTTCACTGCTCAGCCTCCGCAGAGAGCTCTTTTGCTTTCCGGGCCTCCTTTTTGTCTGCAATACTTCATGTTGGCACCTCTTGTATAATTCTCCTTACAGCTATCCATAGCTCTTCTGGCTTTCTCCATCAATCTGTTCTTCACCTCCGCGGCATATTATTGAAGGATGCGATCAACATGGAGACATGGCTGCAAGGGGATCAGGCCTGGGAATTGAGTGTACCAGCGTATATGTGCTATCGTAGAGACAGAAATATGGGAAGAGGGGGTGGGGTGGCCCTGTTGGTGAGGAATGAGATTCAGTCCTTAGCAAGAGGTGACTTGGGAACAGGGGAAGTAGAGTCTGTGTGGATTGAGCTGAGGAACAGTAAGGGTAAAAAGACCCTAATGGGTGTTGTGTACAGGCCCCCAAACAGTAGCGTGGATATTGGGTACAAGTTGATTAGGGGGTTAACATTGGCATGTGCTAAAGGTAATGCAGTCGTTATGGGAGATTTCAACATGCAGGTGAACTGGGAGAATCAGGTAGGTGCTGGACCCCAGGATAGGGAGTTTGTGGAGTGTCTAAGGGATGTATTTTTGGAACAGCTTGTGCTTGAACCAACCAGGAATGAGGCTATTTTGGACTTGGTGATGTGTAATGAACAGGAATTGATAAGTGATCTTGAAGTAAAGGAGCCATTAGGAACTAGTGATCATAACATGATAAGTTTTTCCGTTAGGTAGTAGTGATCATAACATGATATTTTTTTATCTACAATTTGAGAGGGATAAGGGCAGATCAGAGGTGCCAGTGTTGCAATTAAATAAAGGAGACTACGGAGCCATGAGGGAAGAGCTGGCCAAAGTTAAATGGGCGGATGCCCTGGCAGGAAAGACAGTGGATCAGCTGTGGCAGATATTCTTGGGGATAATACAAAAGATGCAAAAGCAGTTTATTCCAATGAGAAGGAAGGATTCAAAGAGGGGGAAGGGGCCACAGTGGTTGACAAAGGAAGTCAGAGATTGTATAGCATTAAAGAAAAAGAAGTATGACAGGGTTACGATGAGTGGGAATACAGATGATTGGGAAAGTTTTAAGGAACAGCAGATCTTGACTAAAAAAACAATACGGAGAGAAAAAAATCAGGTATGAGCTCAGTCCAGCCAGGAATATAAAAGGGGATTGCAAAAGCTTTTTTTTTAGCTATGTGAAGAGAAAGAAGATAGTTAAGAACAATGTTGGCCCCTTGAAGAATGAATTGGGAGAAATTGTTATGGGAAACAGGGAAATGGCAACAGAATTTAATGCTTACTTTAGATCTGTCTTCAGCAGGGAGGACACAAGCAATCTCCCAGATGTATGGATGGGCCAGAGTCATAAGATATCAGAGGAATTGAGACAGATTGACATTAGGAAAGAAACTGTGATGAGTAGACTGGAAGGACTGAAGGCTAATAAATCCCCTGGTCCAGAAGGTCTGCATCCGAGGGTTCTAAAAGAGATGGCTCAGGAAATTGCGGATGCATTGGAAATCATTTTCCAATGTTCCTTAGATTCAGGATCAGGTCCTGAGGATTGGAGAGTGGCTAATCTTATCCCACTTTTCAAGAAGGGAGGGAAGGAGAAAACAGAGAACTATCGCCCTGTTAGCCTAACGTCAGTCGTGGGGAAGATGCTTGAGTCCATTATTAAGGACGAAATAGTTGCATATCTTGATGGCAGTAATAGAATTAGGCTGAGCCAGCATGGATTTACCAAGGACAAATCATGCTTGACTAATCTGTTGGAGTTTTTTGAGGGTGTAACAGGGATGTTAGACGAGGGTAAGCCGGTGGATGTTGTGTACCTAGATTTTCAGAAGGCATTGGATAAGGTGCCACATAGGAGATTGGTGAGTAAAATCAGAGCTCATGGCATTGGGGGCAGGGTTTCAACATGGATAGAGAACAGGTTGGCAGATAGAAAGCAAAGGGTAGCAGTGAATGGGTGTTTCTCGGACTGGCTGGAGGTGACTACTGGGGTACCACAGGGCTCTGTATTGGGACCACAGCTCTTTACGATTTATGTCACCGATTTAGATGAGGGCATTGAAAACTATATCAGCAAGTTTGCTGACGATACTAAACTGGGTGGCAGTGTGACATGCGAAGAGGACTTTAGGAGAATACAGGGAGACTTGGATAGGTTGGGTGAGTGGGCAGATACTTGGCAGATGTCATTCAATGTGAATAAATGTGAAATTATCCACTTTGGAAGCAGGAACAAGAGGGCAGAGTATTGTCTGAACGGTGTAGAGTTAGGTAAGGGAGAAATGCAAAGAGACCTAGGAGTCCTAGTTCATCAGTCAATGAAGGTGAATGAGCAAGTGCAACAGGCAGTGAAGAGGGCAAATGGAATGTTGGCCTTTATTACAAGGGGAATTGAGTACAAGAGCAAGGATGTCCTTTTGCATTTGTACAGGGCCCTGGTGAGACCACACCTGGAATATTGTGTACAGTTTTGGTCTCCAGGTTTAAGGAAGGACATTCTGGCAATTGAGGAAGTGCAGTGTAGATTCACTAGGTTGATTCCTGGGATGGCAAGGCTGTCATACGCAGAGAGATTGGAGAGTTTGGGCTTGTACACACTGGAATTGAGGAGATTGAGAGGGGATCTGATTGAAACGTTTAAGATAATTAAAGGATTTGATAGGATTGAGGCAGGAAATATGTTCCAGATGTTGGGAGAGTCCAGTACCAGAGGGCATGGATTGAGAATAAGAGGGCAGTTATTTAAAACAGAGTTGAGGAAAAACCTCTTCTCCCAGAGAGTTGTGGAGGTGTGGAATGCACTGCCTCGGAAGACGGTGGAGGCCAATTCTCTGGATGCTTTCAAGAAGGAGCTGGATAGATATATGATGGATAGGGGAATCAAGGAATATGGGGACAAGGCAGGGACTAGGTATCGATAGTGAATGATCAGACATGATCTCAGAATGGCGGTGCAGACTCGAGGGGCCGAATGGTATACTTCTGCATCTATTGTCTATTGTCTATTGTCTATTGTCTAACATCTTACTATGCTGGTAGATTGGTTTTCCTGGCGCTCTTCAGTTTGATTCTGCATATTGCCACCAGCAGCTCATGGTCTGAGATTGTCAGAGACCAGATGAACCGAGGAGTTTAAGTGCACAGTTCGCTCAATGCGGCGACACGGGATGGTGAATAGGTGTTTATTACTCCGTCCTTCTACAGTCAGGGTACTGACTGCCGGAGTTGTGACTTTATTAAATTTAATATTGTTGAGAAACAGTGAACCACGCTGCCCATTAAGTCCTACAAATTGATCCTAGACTTATTATAGGACAATTTACAATGACCAACTAACGAACCTGACGGTACGTCTTAAGACTGTGGGGCGACGTGTGGCTGTGAAGAGGTGTTTATCACGCCGTCCTTCAACAATCAGCATATGAGTGCAGAAGTTGGGACACTATTTTTTGAAATACCTCGAGTCGCGCTGCCCATTAAGTTTCCCGAATTAATCCTAGTCTTGCCACAGGACAATTTACAAGCTGCCCACCTGCGCGTCTTAATAGTGGGTTGAAATCGGATCACCCATGTGATCACGGTGAGAACTTACAAACTCTCAAAAACTTTCAAAGATTGAAATCGGGTCGTTCCAACTGAAAATAGTTATGTTAACCACAATGGGGCCGTTGTATAAGTCGTTGATGAGACTGTGCTTGCAGTGCAAAGTATAGTTCTAGCCACTATGTTTGAAAAGGTTTGGTTAAAGTGGAAATAATGCAGAGAAGATTTGCGAGTATGTTGCCCGGGCCTGAAGGCTTCAGTGCTGGGGAGATGATGCCACTCATCATGCTTTACTCCCTGGAATGTAGGAAACTGAGCAACGACCTTACAGAAGTGTTTTAAATTATGAAGGGCAGAGTAATTGACACACTCCCTTTTATTTGTGTAATTCAGATCATCGCCAGTAGGTGGTGCTTTCTTCCACTCGGAAGGCAGACAAGCAGATGACTGTCAAACAACGTCAGTCAGAGTCAGAATGGACACAGGTATGTTCACTGCGCTCTTTTTCATTAAAACGCTGTCATCACGGTACACGTGTAGTCAAATCATTAATGGTTCAGAGGAATAAGCTCGGCCGCTAAAGGGGCACAGAAAAGTGTCAACAAACGGGGTCATTGATCCTACTGGTAAAGCGGCCGTCAGCAATGGAACAATTCACCAGGTCCAGCGCAGGGACCTAACAAGGGAATAGTCGAATACTCCGCTCACAGTGCAAATCTTCACCTGAGTGAAAGGAGAAGGAGCTCCTGAAAGAAAAGTGGGTGTGGGTGAAACTCGCAGGGGAATGCAACAACGGGCAAAGTAACAGTCCAGAGAACAGACTGAATTTCCGTCAGTATTTGGTACGCCTTGGTGTGGGAAATGCCTCCGACAGCCAGTGAGAGAAACAGATGTTGTTTTCTCTTTCGGAAGGCCTGTGGTGAATTCGCACCAGTTTCGGGTTGTTGCACAATGGAGGTGAGGGGAGTTTCCAGGTATCTGTTATCTGTGGCCGAGTTAAGGAACGATATATTGTGGGAGAACGGGCTGGGTGTGGGAGAGAATGAACAGGAGAAAATTTAAACACGGAATCTGAGGGGGCTACCGAGGCAATGAACGTCCTTGGCGAATAAGATTAAAGTAAAACAAGTGGGTAAGTAGAGAGGGCAACGCACACAATGGTGGAGGTGCTCAGCAGGTCAGGCAGCGCCTATAGAGGGAAATCGTCATTTCCGGTTGAGGAATATTAGGCTGAGACTTTGTACGTTGATTTGAATGTTGTTTTGGTCACATAAAATCGAGTCAGGACTGGAGGAGCGTTCTTCTGGGTGAAGGTCTGCGACCAGCGCACAGCGCACAGCGCAGCGTAAGCATCACTGTTTCACCGTGCGCCGTGTATGATGTAAATACAGACAGAAAGGTTCTAAGGTGGGAAGGGGAAGTTTAAAAGTGATCAGGGATGCGTGCTTTCCACAGAGAGTGATCGATGTCTGGAATGAGCTGCCGAGGGAGGGACTGGAAACAGATACTCAGCAGCTTCTGAGAGGAGTTTGAACTCATGAGTAGGCCGGGAACGGAGGGATATTCACCAGGTTCCTGAAGATGGGATTGGTTTAAATTGGCATCGTGTCCGCATACTCATAGTACACTCTACTATTTTATGTTCTGTGACTGACTACAGATCTGAACTCCGCAATCTCCGCCTTCCTGTCAAATTGTGAGGATCACCACCTGTTCCGGATGACGAAATTCTACAAGGAGCGACTGGAGCAGGCGATTGAGGAGGGTGTGGAGGGAGTCGGCTTCATGTTAATGGGCGAGGATCACTTCACCGGGCGAGAGTATCACGTAAGTGGGAGGAACATAGACTGAGTGTAGATTCTATTGAATTTATCATAGACCGACAGAACCGGGGTAACGGCACCCCTACCCCTTGGAAATAAAAATCCTGCAATGCTTGTGGTCAACATCAAGAAAAGAGTTTTCGTTTGCGGATGCACTGAGACTTTATTCACCACTAGAAGCCTCTGACCAGTTTTCTGAACACATTCAGTTTTGGGCAGGTTAGGATACAGAGAATGATTGACAGGTGACTTTAGTGTGTGACACTTGACGGACATTGCAAGTGGACAGAGAGCCAATTTACACCACTCCATCTGATATCACATCTTGTTCCCAATACTCGACTTTCAGTGTCATTCATTCGTCTGTATTCTCTTGATGACCAGTAGGTTTCCCACAAATCAAATAAATAGTGATTAATTTCTCAGCTCATTTCTCGAGTCTACCTTAAACCCCGTCATCAATTGACCAGACAGTATTGAATATCGTCTCTGTTAAACTGCTGAACCGTTTTGTTGGTTAATATCCCAACATGCCTCATAGTTCTGTTACCCTCTGATCCTTGTGACTGTTCCACTATGTATATGTAACTACCACCACATATGCTATTAACATTGAAAAGTGCAAAATCAGTATCACTGGAAATATTACAAGCATCTGCATCTAACACAGAATTACAAAGAAACAGCTTTCCGGTGGTCCTTGTGCTACTGGAGAGCATTCACCTATTGCCACCCAGACGGTACCGAACCCGACATTCCACATGAGACAACCGACAATTTCAATCCAAACTTCTTTATCAACATTACCACACATGTACCGAATTCCAGAATTTGCTATCTGCTCCTCACTGCCAGTTCCCAGCTGTCGGCGGATATTGAAACCTCACGGAGCCTGCCAGTGAAGTGCGAACCCGCTGCAGATCACCAGGGATTACCCCAGGTATAATCAACAGTGACCCTCTCATACGTCGAACTAGTTATAATCATTGAACTATACAGTACAGCAACAGGCTCTCTGGCCCAACTAGTCTCACTGACTTAACTTTTCCTTTTGCCTGCAGCTACTCCGTTATCTCAACCCTAACAATCGATTCCAAAAAACTTCCCAACCACTGATATCAGGCTAATATGTCTATAGTTTCCTTTCTGCTGCTTCCCACTCTCCTTAAATAGAGGAGTAACATTTGCAATTTTCCAGTCATCAGGTCAATGTCAGACTCTACCAACTATTGAAAGATCATTATTAATGCCTCAGCAATGTCTGCAGCTACTTCCTTGAGAACCCGAGGGTGCATTCCATCAGGTCCAAGGGATTTATCCACCCACAGTCCATTAAGTTTCCTGAGCAGCTTATCAGTCGTAATTTTCCCGGCACATTCTTCACTTCCCTCACACTCTTGAATGTCCAGTATACTGCAGGTGTCTTCCACTGTGAAGACTGATGCAAAAAATGCATTCAGTTCCAGTGCCATCTCAGCGTCTCTCATTACAGTATTTCCAACGTCATTTTCTATTGGTCCCATATCTACCCTCAGCTCTCTTTAAACGTTACATAAGAAAAACTTTTAGTATCTTCATTGACATTAGTCGCCAGATTCCTTTCATAATTCATCTTTTCCTGCCAAATGACTTCTTAGTTTTCTTCTGCAATTTTTTTAAAACTTCAGAGCCCTCTATCTTCCCACGTGCTCTGGCTTCCTTGTATGCCCTTTCTTTTGCTTTTACTTTGGCTCTGACTTCCCTTGTCAACCACGGTAGAGTCCTTCCTCCCTTTGATAAAAATCTTCTAGTTTGGAATATATCTGTCTTGCCCTTCCCTCATTTTTCGCGGAAACCCCAGCCACTGCCGCTCTGCTGTCCTTCCTGCTACAGTCTCTTTCCTGTCAATTTTACCCAGTTCTCCTTTCATGCCATTGCAATTTCCTTTATTCCACTGAAATACCGACAGAATGGAATTTAAATTCTCCTTCTCAAATTTCAAAGTGAACTCGCACACAATCTGACCACCGAACGCTAAGGGTTCCTTAACCTTTAGCTCTCTTTTCACATCCCGATCATTGCACAATACCCAATCCAGCACAGCCGAACCCCAAGTGGGCTCAACAGCAAGCAGTTCTAAAATGCCATCCCTTAGACAATCTAGAAATTCTCTCTTTTGATTTCCAGTAGTGGCCTGATGTTTCCAATCCACTGCCATTTAAAATCTCCAGCGTTTATCGTGGCATTGCCCTTCTGACACGCCTTTTCTATCTCCTGCTGTAATTTGTAATCCACATCCCGGCCGCTGTTTCGAGGTCAGTATACAACGGCCATTTGGGTCCTTTTACCCTTGCTATTTCTTAACTCATCCCGTAGAGTCTCTACACCGTCGGATCCTATCTCAAAACTTCTTAATGATTTAATAACATTTCGTATATACAGGGCCACTCAACCCCGCTATCTACTATCCAATCGTTCCCATATACCACATATCCTTGGACTTTCAGCTCCCAATTGCAGCCATGTTTCAGAGATGGCCACAATGTCATACTTGCAAATCTGCAGCTGAATTTCAAGATAGTCCATTTTATTTCGTATGTGGTGTGCATTCAAATGTCACACTTTCAGTCGAGCATTTGCTGCTCTCTGTTGTAACTGCACAACGCGTCTATTACCCTGTAACTCATGCCACTGGCTCTGATTGTCCTTATCTCCTGCCTGTCCTTTCTATCATCTCTGTTTTCCCCATTCTCAACCCTAACAATGGTTCCGAACACCCGCTCCCCGCCAAATTAGTTTAAACCCTCCCTAACAGCTGAATTAAATCTGCCTCTATCCCAATTTCTGTATTCAAAACTTTGATTTATAAAGACCTATGTCCTTAAAGCTTTACAACGCTATCTACCTTTAACAGCACTTTCAAGAAATTGTGGATCTCTATTCCCTGATGTCTTGGTTTTACCGCACTGTTCAATGCCCTGCCAATAACGGTCTTAGTGTTATCGTGGTTTCTCCTCAAAAAGTGCAACACCTCAAACTTGTCCTGATGAAATACTATCTGACAATTTTAGTCAACCCTATTCCAACTGTTCCAAGTCCCGCTGGAAGCTTTGATAATCTTCCTCGCTATCCCTACTTTGGTGTCATCCACAGATCTGCTGACCCTCTTTACCACATTACCATCCAGAGTGTTGAGATATGATATATATGACAGATAACATCAGACACAGCACAGATCCCTGAAGCACACCACTACCCATAAGACTCCAGTCAAAGAAGCAAACAACATCTCTTAGCTTCTCTCACGAATCCAATATCTAAACTAACTTACTACCATGTCATGAATGCCAAGCGAGTTAATCTTCCTGACCAAGTTCCTATGATGGACCTTGTCAAAGGCCTTGCTGAAGTTCTTGTAGACAACATCCATTGACTTGCTTTCATTACTGGTTAGGTAACTTCCTCGGGAATCTATAAGGTTGGTTAGACAGGATCTACCAGGCAAAAATCAGTGATGACAATCCCTATTCACTCCTTGTTCATCCAAATACTCATATCCAGTCTCTTACAATGCCTGCCAATAACTTTACCATCACTGGTGTTAGGATCAGCAACATGTAATTCCCTGGTTTACACTTACAGACTTTTCAAACAGCATTAGCTACACATTAGCTACCCTCCAATACTTCCACATCTGACGTTTTAAATATCTTTGCTCGAGCTCTGGCAATCTCTGCACTAGCCTCAAACAAGGTACAAAGAACCTTATCCACTCTAATCTCCCTCAAGACAGTAAGTATCACCTCCTCTGTAATCCGTATAGAGTCCATGCTTTCACTGCAATTTTGCCTCACTCTAAATACTTTGTATATTTCCTGAGTAAATACAGTGTCACGCCATAATTTGAGGAACTCTGGACAAAATATCGGTTACTGTGAATAGCAAAGCGAGTAAAACCTGATTTGCAAAAGGCATAACGTTACAGATGATACATTTTAATATTTTAAGCAAGATTACTTTTTGTTTATTTCCATCTTTCACAGATTCAAAGTAACAACAAAGTAAAAAGGCCCGAACAAATGTTCGGGCACACTGCACGGTCTTTGCTTACTAACACCCGTTTTGGCAAGCAGCACCGCATGTAAACGCTTTCTGTAGCCCCCTAAGAGTCCTTCGATTTTTATTTGGGGGATTTTTTACCCATTCTTCCTTGAAAAGTTCTGTGAGAATCTTGGGCTGTCTTGCATGCACTGCTCTTTTGAGGTCCATCCACAGACTTCCGATGATGTTTAGGTCGGAGGATTGTGAGGGCCATGGCAAAACCTCCAGCTTGCTCGTCTTGAGGTAGTCCATTGCGAATCATGAGGTGCGTTTAGGATCATTATCCTGTTGTGGAAGCTATCCTCTTTTCAGCTTCAGCTTTTTTACAGACTTTCTGGTGTTTGCTTCCAGAGTTTGCTGGTATTTATTTTTTTCTCGATTCCCTCTACCAGTGAAATGTTCCTGGCTGCAACATAAGCCATAACATTATCGATCCACCCCTTGTTTAACAGTTGGGGAGGTGTACTTTTAATGAAATTCTGCACCCTTTTATTTCTCCAAACATATTCTCATTGCAGCAAAAAGTTATATTTTAACTTGTTTCCAAAGAGTTCCCAAACTTTTGCATGGTGCTTCTTTCCTTTTTGTTCTCTCTCTCTGAGATTGTACAAAAGAAAAATAATACACTAATCTTGCTTAAAATTTTGAAAAAAATGTTTCATCTTTAAATTTTAAGACTTTTGGAGATCACTTTATCTTCCACGCACTTAACTATTCACAGTAACAGAAATTGTGACCAGGGGTGTGCAAACTTTGCATGCCTCTCTGTAAATGCAAAATAATAAATCTATTTGCATCTTCTCCTCCCCTTTCAGCATCATACATTAAATCCCACTCTGAACTTCAAGAGGACCAATTTTGCCCGTCGGTATACTTTTGTTCTGAATATATTTGATGAAGAGTTTGGGATTCTCTTTTCATTTTCTGTTAGAGCAAACTTATGCTGTACCTTAACTCTCTTGATTTCCTCCTTTAGTAACTATTTTATTTCTTGTATTCATAGTGTATCTCATTTGATCCTTCGAGCCTATGCTTGTGATGCGCTCAGGGCCTGAATATCTCACAAAAGCCAAGGTTCCCTAAATATGTTACCCTTGCCTTTTATTGTGGCAGTCAGACTCCGTACTTGTGGTTATTCGTTCATTCGAACTCTGTATTCTCAAATTTTCAGTTTTGGAGGTCTCACCCTTACCAAGCACGTCTGTACCTGTAAACAACTTATCCCCAAAAAATTGGCCTTTCTCCAATTTACATTCTTAACCCGAAGACCAGACCTACCCTGTTCCATAATGATGTTAAAACTAATAGCACCACATCCAAAGTATCTACCTGCACACACCTGCCCTGTCTTGTTCCCTAATAGAATTCCAGTATGCGCTGTCTATAGTTATGACCTCAATACACTGATTACAGAAACTTCCTTGAACTCATTTGACCAGCAGTATCGCATACAGCTCTTTACAATATGGGTGTCCCAGTCAATAAATGGAAAGTTATAATGATCTACCATCATGTGTTTATTGTGACTGTCCATGATCTCTCTACAAAATTGATCCTCTAAAGACCATTGACTGTTGGGTGCTCGAAAATATAACCCCATCCCTTTCTTATTGTTCAGTTGCACCCATGCAGTCAGTAGATGAGCCCTCCAGTTATCCTGTCTGAGCAATGCAGGGACATTATATGACTAGTTGTGTTAGCTCTCCTTCTTTAATTCATCCTGCTCTATTGAATCACGTCAAACGCAACAGAACGCTGGAATGCCGAACAGACAGTCTTGTGCCTCTTCCTAGCAAATCGCATTAACGGTTACATTGCTGTAATGCAGTGTGCTGATCCATGCTCTAAGCACAACTGCCTTTCCTACGATACTCCTTGCATTGAAACAATACGCAACTCGGAACTTTAGTTTCACCATGTTCATCATTTATTGTCCTCACTCTGCAAGTCAGCTTAACAGCGTATTTTCCACACAGTCACTCCATTATTCACTCTGGTTCTTTATCCCCCTGCAACTAGTTTAACACCTCCCCCATCCCTATGCCGCGGTAGCAACCCTTCCCGTAGGGTTATCAGTCCCCCACTAGTTTAGATGCAAAACGATCACGTATCTCCATGTACCATCTTCCTTGGAAGTGAGCCCAATCATCCAAATATCTGAAGCCCCCCATAATACACCATCTTATCAGCCACACATTAGACAGTATTATTGTGCTATTTCAGGCCTCACTCGCACGTGTTTCGGGTAGCAATCCTGACAACACAGCCCTGGAGGTCCTGACATTTAGCTTAGCATCTAAACCCCATGAGCTAACTTTGCAGGACCTCATCACACTTCCTACTCTTGTCACTGGTGCCCAGGTGGACCACGAGCTCTGGCAGCTCATCCTGCCTTTAAGAATGTGTCAGACTCGATGCTGACATTGGCAAGACAGCATCCAAAAGCCTTGTTCTCGTAAGTAGAATCGCCAGTCTTTTCTCCTAACTATTGAAGTCCCCCTGTCAGTGCAGCTCACCACTTCTCATCCCTTTTCAGTCACAAAGCCAAACTCAGAGCCAAAGGCAGAATCGTCGTGTCTTTCCTCTGCTAGGCCATGCGCCGAAACAGAAGGCTGTATACCTGTTACAGAGGAGTTTCCTGCAGTGGCTGCCTGTTCAATTCTTCCTCCTGACGTCACCCAGTTCCGTGTCCTGTTCCCTTCCCCCTCCTTACGTCACAGTTCCCTGTGTCTTGCGCCTTTGGCTTAGCTCCCTCCCGGTACAGCCTGTCAGTCAACCTCTCAGCATCCCGAGTGATCCCGGGTTCATCCAGCTCCAGTTCCAACTCCTGAGCACAGACTGTAAGAAGCTGCAGCTGGTTGCACTTCCTAAAGGAGTAGTTATCGGGGCCTCCCTGTCTTGCTGCACCCTGCAGGAAGAGCATTTCACTATACTGGCTGGCATTTCCACTGTTCTAATCATAAAGGTAAAATGTTCCCCAAAAGCTACCTAAAGGCTCCGCCGCTCCTCACTGAACCCTCTCTGACGCAAAGCCTCTACTCCCCACTCAATACTGGCTGACTCACGCTATGTGTGCTCCGCTTAAAACTCGTCAAGTGGATAATTACCCCACCTCCCGTGGAGTGCAGGAACTCCTGACTACCCCCCGTTCGCTTATTTTAAAATCTTTCCCCCGCTATGAACACTTCAATGGCTGTTAGTGATCTGTGGCGAGCAGACAGTGCTGGGTCAGTCCATGTTCATGGTAAATTTGTACCCATCCCTGCGCTCCTCAATATATTCCCCACTGTTCATTACAGAGCGTGACTGAGCTCGCGGAGAAAGGAAAACGAGCGGGCGCTTCCAAACTCCTCCTGGATCTGGTGATGGAGAAGGGCTCCGGGGCCCGGAAGGTGATGTGGGAATCCTTTGTGAAACTACATCACCACTTACCGAAGCTGAGCAGAATATTGGAGGAAATACGGAAACGTGGTACGGTGAACAATACACTGTGTGTTACAGATGTAAAAGCTGTTGAATTTACAGTATAACACAGAACAGACTTCATGCAGGTTAATCTGTTTGAACAGGTGACGGCCAGTTCCCCTACATGGACACTGAGCGGTGTTTATCTGAAGTGCCCAAGCATCTGAAAGGTAAGCGATGGAAAGGAAATCTCAAAGTATTTATTTCACTCTGGGAGTCTGAAAACCTGTCTTTAGTGGCCTGCTTTGAGACTCGTAGAGTTTGGGAGACACTCTGTTGCTGTGGCAGGTAGACGGGTAACCACTTGCATTTTTCAGAACACCTTTTACCGTCCGGTCTTCGGCTGTGAACCTGGAGAAATCACACATTGCCATCGGTCAGAGAGGAAGCATAGAACATAGCATAGTATACCACAGTCAGGCCGTTCGGCAGACAATGTTGTGCCAACCCTTAAACCCTGCCTTCCATATAACCCTTCACCTTAAATTCCTCCTGTCTAGCCGTCGCTTAAATTTCACTAGTGTATCTGTATCCACCATTAACTCAGGCAGTGCATTCCACGCACCAACAACTCTCTGAATGAAAAACCTTCCTCTAATATCCCCTTTGAACTTCCCTCCCCGTACCTTAAAGCCATGTCCTCATGTACAGAGCAGTGGTGCCCTGGGGGAGAGGCGCTAGCTGTCCACTCTGTCTATTCCTCTTAATATCTTGTACACCTCTATCATGTCTCCTCTCATGCTCCTTCTCTCCAAAGAGTAAAGCCCTAGCTCCCTTAATCTCTGATCATAATCCATACTCTGTAAACCAGGCAGCATCCTGGTAATTCTCTTCTGTACGCTTTCCAATGCTTCCACATCTTTCCTATAGTGAGGCGACCAGAACTGGACACAATACTCCAAATGTGGCCTAACTAGAGTTTTATAGAGCTGCATCATTACCCCGTGACTCTTAAACTCTATCCCTCGACCTATGAAATCTTTCTTAACTATTTACCTGTGAAGCAACTTTCAGGGATCTGCGGACTTGTAACCCCAGATCCCTCTGCTCCTCCACACGACCACGTATCCAGCCATTTACTTTCTAGTCAGCCTTGGAGATTGTCCTTCCAAAGTGTACCACCTCACACTTCTCCGGGTTGGACTCCATCTGCCACGTCTCAGCCCACTTCTGAATGCTATCAATTTTTTCTTTGCAACCTTCGACAATCTTCTACACTATCCACAACACCACCAACATTTGTGTCGTCTGCAAACTTGCCAACCCACCCTTCTATCCCGACATCCAGGTCATTAATAAAAATGACGAGAAGTAGAGGTCCCAGAACCGATCCTTGTGGAACACCACTAGTCACAACCCTCCAATCGGAATGTACTCCCTCCACCACGACCCTCTGCCTTCTGCAGGTCAGCCAATTCTGAATCCACCTGGCCAAACTTCCCTGGATCCCATGCCTTCTGACTTTCTGAATAAGCCTACCATGTGGAACCTTGTCAAACGCCTTACTAAAATCCATGTAGATCACATCCACTGTTCTACCCTCATTTATATGCCTGGTCACCTCCTCAAAAAACTCCATCAGGCTTGTTAGGCACGATCTACCCTTCACAAAGCCATGCTGACTCTCCCTGATCAGGCCGTGATTCTCCAAATGCCCATTGATCCTATCTCTAAGAATCTTTTCCAACAGCTTTCCCATCACAGACGTAAGGCTCACTGGTCTAGAACTATGCTACTACATTTTGTGAACAAGTGGATAACATTCGCCTCCCTCCAATCCTCCAGTACCATTCTCATGGACAATGAGGACATAAAGATCCTAGCCGGAGGTTCAGCAAACTCTTCCCTCGCCTCATCGAGCAGCCTGGAGAATATTCCGTCAGGCCCCGAGGACTTATCCGTCCTGATGTATTTTAACAACTCCAACACCTCCTCTCCCGTAATATCGATATGCTCCAGAACATCAACTTTACTGATATTGTCCTCACTGTCATCAAGTTTCCTCTCATTGGTGAATACCGAAGAGAAGTATTCATTGAGGACCTCGCTCACTTCTACAGCCTCCAGGAAAATCCTCTCACCTTTATCTCTAATTGGTCCTTCCTTCACTCCTGTTATCCTTTTGTATTTCACAAAATTGAAGAATGCCTTGGGGTTTTACTTTACCCTACTCGCCATACCTTCTCATTCCTCCTTCTTGCTCTTCTCAGCCCCTTCTTAAGCTCTTTTCTTTTATATTCCTCAATAGACCCATCTGATCCTTGGTTCCTAAACCTCATGTATGCTACCTTCTTGCACCTGACTAGATTTTCCACCTCACTTACTACACATGGTTCCTTCACCCTACCATTATTTGTCTTCCTCACCGGACCAAATTTATCCCTAACATCCTGCAAGAGATCCCGAAACACTGACCACATGTCCATAGTACATTTCCCTGCAAAAACATCATCCCAATTTGCACCCACAAGTTCTAGACTTATAGCCTCATAACTTGCCCTTCGCCAAATAAAAAAATTCCTGTCCTCTCTGATTCTATCCTTTTCCACGATAATGTTAAAGGCCAGGAAGCGATTCTCACTGTCCCCCAGATTCTCACCCACTGAGAGATCTGTGACCTGACTCTGTTCGTTACCTAATGCTAGATCTAGTATGGCATACCCCCTAGTTGGCCTGTCAACATACTGTGACAGGACTCCGTCTTGGACACACTTAATAAACTCTGCCCCGTCTAAACCCTTGGAACAAATCAGGTTAAAATCAAATCAAGTTAAAGTCACCCATGATAACAACTCTGCTATTTTGCACCTTTCCATACTCTCCTCCCAATCTGCTCCTCGGTATCTTTACTGCTACCAGGGGGCCTATAGAATACTCCCAATAGAGTAACTGCTCCCTTCCTGTTTCTGTCTTCCACCCATACTGACTCAAAATGAGGAACCTGCTATATTGCCCACCCTTTCTGCAGCTGTAATTGTAACCCTGACCAGTAATGCCACCCCTCCTTCCCTTCTACTCCTTCTCTATCCCTTTTAAAGCACTGAAATCCAGGAATATTGAGAATTCAACCTTACCCTGGTGCCAGCAAAGTCTCTGTAATGGTCTCTACATCATAATTACACTTATGTATCCCAGATCCCAGTTCATCACCTTTGCTCCTGATGCTTCTTGCGTTGAAGTAAACACACTTCAGCCTTTCTACCTCACTACCTTTACACCCTTTATTCTGCTTCTCTTTCCTCAAAGCCTCCATGCACTATACTTGCAGTTCTCGCATGACCATTGTCCTCCTCCACTTCACCATCTCTTCTTGCACTCTGGTTCCCCTCTCCCTGAAAATCTAGTTTAAACCCCCCGGAGCAGCACTAGAAAACCTTGCCGGACGGATGTTCGTCCCCCTCCAGTTCAGGTGCAACCCGTCCCTTCGGAACAGGTCCCACCTTCCGTGGAACAAGGCCCAGTTTTCCAGACTCATGAACCCCTTCCTCCTCCACCAACTCCTTAGCCACGTATTTAGCTCCATTGTCTTCCTATTTCTAGCCTCACTAGCAAGTGGCACGGGTAGCAATACTAAGATTGCAAACCTGGAATTCCTGTTCTTTAACTTTGCAGCTAAATCCCTAAAGTCTCTTTGCAGGACCACCTCTTTGTTTCCTATCCACGTCATTGGTCCCTACTTGGACAACGATATCTGACTACTCACCCTCCCTCTTGAGAATACTGAGAACTCGATCCGAGACACCGCTGACCCTGGCACCAGAGAGGTAAAAGTCCAACCAGGATTCTCGATCTCTCTCACAGAACATCTTATCTGTCCCCCTAACTATCCAGTCCCCTACCGCTACTGATCTCTTTTCTCTCCTTCCCTTCTGAGCTGAGGGTCCAGTCTCGGTGCTAGAGTCGGGACCACTGCCGCTTGTCCCTGGTAGGTCGTCCCCACCAACAGTATCCAAAACGGTGTAATTATTATTGACGGGAACGGCCACAGGGGTGCTCTGCTCATTCTGTCTATTCCCCTTTCCTATCCTGACAGTCACACAGTTAACTGTCTACTGACTTTTAGGGGTGTCTATCTCCCTGAAACTCCTGTCTATTTTTGCCTCTGCCTCCCGAATGATCCGAAGTTCCTCCAGCACCAGTTCGAGTTCCCTAACTCGGTTTGTCAGGAGCTGCAGCTGGATGCACCTTTTACAGGTGTAGTCATCAGGGACAACCGTACTCACCCTGATTTCCCACATACTGTAAACGGAGCACCCGACTGCTCTAACTGTTGCCTCCATTACCTACTCCTAAGCTAATTAGATTAATTAAAGGAGTTTACCCGGCCTTCCCTCACTGGGAGCAAGTTCGTCCTCAGCCAGTGCTCGCCGAAACCTCTCGAGCCAAAGCTTTCCTACTCTGTGTCTCACTACTCCACCGCCCGCTCCATTAATGTGCTCGCTTTTTAAACTCTCTTGCTGTTCTCACAGGCCATCCTTCACGCGCTTGCTCAGTCGTCACCCGTTTAAACTGCCGAAGAAGCCTCGGCATTCCCTTGCCAAATATCCTGAGATCTGTCAAAAATGTAGCCAACCCTCTCCAATAGGAACATCCAGCACCAGCATGGAAAGTCTCACAGCTCAGATTCAAGGTGGAGCCGGGATTTGCTGTTATTCCTCCATCAGACCACAAGACATGGGAGCAGAATTAGGCCAATCCGCCCATCGAGTCCACTCCGCCATTCCATCATGGCTGATCCCGGGTCCACGCAATCCCGTACACCTGCCTTCTCACCTTATTATTTGATGACCTGACCAATCAGGACCTTCTACTTTAAATATACCCACGGACACGGCCTCCCCTGCAGTCTGTGACAGAGCCTTCCAGAGATTCACTGCTCTGGCTCAAAAAATCCTCCTTACCTGTTCTAATGGATCGGCCCTCAATTTTGAGGCTCTACCTTTGAGTGTTGGATACTCCCACCATAGGGCACATCCTCTCCACGTCCACCCTATCTGGTCCTTTCAGCATTCGGTAGTTTTCAAAGAGACACCCCCCCCCCCACCCCTTCCGCATTCTTCTAAATTCTACTGAGTACAGGCCCAAAGTTGCCAAAACGCTCCTCACGTGTTAACCCCTTCATTCCCAGGATCATTCTGGTAAATCTCTCTGGACTCTCTCCAATGACAACACACCTTTTCCGAGGTATATCTCCAAAGCAGTTGGCAAAACTCCACGTGCGGCCTGACTACATACTTATAAAGGCTCAGCATTATCTCCTCGCTTTTATCTTCGATTCCGCTTGAAATGAATGCCAACATTACATTTGCCTACATTACTACACACTCACCCTGCAAATTAACTTTCTGGGAATCTTGTGGGAGGACTCCTAGGTCCCTCTGTACCTGTGATGTATGAACCATTTAGATAATGGTCGGCACTATTTTTCCTACATTATCATACATTTCCCAACACCATATTCCATCTGCCACTTTTTAACCCATTCCTACAATTTGTCCTCATTCTGATGCCATCCCTCCACCTATCTGTGTATCATCCGCATACTTTGCCACAGAGGCATCAACTCCATGATTCAAATCATTGTCAAACAACGTCAAATGCTGCAGTCCCAATAGCGTCCCTTGTGGAGTACCACTAGTCACAGGCAGCCAACCAGAAAAGGCCCCTTTGCTTCCCACTCACTGCCTCCTGCCATTCCGCTACTCATGCCAATATCTTTTCTGTAACGCAAAATAATTTTATCTTGCTCAGAAGTCTCATACGTGGCACCGAATCAAATGCCTTTTGAAAATCCCAGTAGATCACATGCAGGGCATCTCCTTTGTTGACCTTGCGTCTTACTTCTTCGGAGAACAGATTGGTCAGGCATGATTTCCCTTCACAGAAACCATGCTGACTTTGAATTATTTTGTAATTAGTCTCCAAGTACCTCCAAACCTCGACTTTCATAAGAGACTCCAACACTTTCCTAACCACTGAGGTTTGGCTACTGGCCTATAACTTCCCATCTTTCACCTTCCTCCTTTTTTAAAGAGTAGAGTGATATTTGCAATCCTCCAGTACTCCGGGACCTTACCAGAATCAAATGATTTTTGAAGGATCATGACCAATGCATCCATTATCTCTCCAGCAAATCTCTCTCAGGTCTCTGGGATGTAGTCCATTTGGCCCTGGTGACTTACCCAACTTAAGAACTTTCAGTACGACGAACACGTTTTCTTTTGTAAAAATGGCACTCACTTCTACTGCCTGTCACTTACGGAGCACTGCACACTGCTAGCGTCTTCCACAGGAAGATATATACAAAGTAGCAATTGCGTATATCTGCCATTTATTTGTTTCCCATTACTATCTCACCATCATCATTTTTCGGTGCTCCAATATCAACTCTCACCTCCCTTTGCTCTTTATATAACTGAGAAATGTGTTTTTTATCCTGCTTTATATTATTGGCTTGACTGCCCCATATCTAATCTTTTCCCTTCTTATAGCTTTTTTAATTGCTTTGGTTGCATTTAAAAACCTTTCCATTCATCCAACTTTATACCCACTTTTGCTACCTTATATGCCCTTTCCTTGACTTTTATGCAGTCCTTTGCCAGTCACTGTTGCCTACCCCTGCCGTTTGGGAACAACTTACTTTGTGGGACACATCTATCCTGCACCTCGTGAACTAGTCCCACAAACTTCAGGCATCTATTTTCTGCCGTTATTCCCACTAGGATCCTCTCTAATCCACCTGGTAAAGCTCCTTCTTCATGCCTCTGTAATTACCTTTATTCCATTGTGATACTGGCACATGTAAGTTATGCTTCTGCCTCTCAAATTGCAGTTTGAATTCCATCATTTCATGATCACTGCCTCCTAAGGTCCTTTTGCATTTAGCTCCCTATTAAGGTCTGGGTTATTACCCAACACCCAGTCTAAGACAGCTTCTCCCCGCGTAGTCCCAAGCTCAAGCTGCTCTACAAAGCTATGTCGTAGGCATTCAATAAATTGCCTCTCATGTGATCCGACACATTACGTATGCTTGATTTTCCTATTTCCCTTGCATATTGAAGTCCTCATTACAATTGTGTCATTACCCTTATTACATGCTTTTTCCAACTTCCTTTTATATATCAACCACTCCTCGGCTACTATTTGGAGGCCTGTATATGATTCTCATTATGCTTTTTTTACCCTTGCAATTTCTTATCTTCACCCACAAAGATACAACATTCTCTGATCCTAAGTCACCTCTTTCTAAACATGTAATTCCATATCGAACCAATAGAAACACAACAGCTAAGTGGTCCTGCCTGTCCTTTGGATACAAATTAAGATCCCAACCATGGGCTTCATTCAGCCATGACTCAGTGACACCGACAACATCATACTGTTCTAAATATAATTGCACAAAGAGCTCGTCAACTTGTTCCGAATGCTACGCGCAATTAATAGGACACCATCAGTTCTGCATCTGCGCCCTTTTGAATTTTGTCTCTCTGATGCAATTCAACTCTTCGCTCTGTCTGCATTGGAACACAGTCATGAGCTTGTCCTTCCTCACATTCATGTCACACCCATCATCTACTTGTCAACCTGCTGGAGCATCCTCGGCCCCATCATCCTGGTTCCCAATCCCCCTGCCATATTAGAGTGAAATACTCCCAACAGCCGCAGTATATCTGCCCGCAGGAATATTTGACGCCCTCGTATTCGTGCAACACGTCCATTTTGTTCAAGTCACGCCTGTCCCAATTATCCAAAAACCTGAATCCCGACACCCGCTGCAATTCTCCAGCCACGCATTTATCTGCCACCTCGTTCAATTCCTATCTTCACTGTCGTGTGGCACAGACCGTAATACGAAAATTTGAGTTTCAGCTTCTCAGCTTCTGTTTTCCAGGCATCCTCCTTTTTTTGTTCTTCCTATGCCATTTGTTCCAATATGTGCTACACCTCTGGCCGCTCACCTATCCTTTTCAGGATATTGTGGTCGTGCCCAGAAACATTTCGGACAATGGCCCCTCGGAGGCAACGTATCTCCTTTTTGTGTCCATAGAACCGCCTACCTGTCCCCCTGAGTATTGAGTCCCCTGATACTGCTGACATCCTTTTCAGTTTCCTGCTCTTCTGGGCAACATCAGGCTATTCCCTGAATTCATGTACAAGTTCTCTAGAGAGAAGGAGATGGTAGAGGTGTGGTGGGGGCCTATTGCCTGAGTTCATGTTCCAGCTCCTCGATGCAGAGGGGATTGTAGAGGTGCAGTGTGGGTGAATTGCCTAAGTTCATGTACCAGCTCCTTGGAGAATTAGAAACTGTAGACCAGTGCGGGGAGTGTTACATCGTGGCTGGCTCAGCCTGGAAAAGGAAACTGAAATTATGTTCCTTTTCTGTGACTCAGTACCGACAGCTTAATCCTAAAGGAGTGTCAAGAACATGGTTTCCATTGTGAGAGAAGTAAAAGTCAGTAGAGCAAGTAAATGCCCCCCTCCCCACTGTTACCCTCTGCGGTGTTGCACAGTTCAGCAGAAGCTGAGCAGTGAAAGCAGTGAAACCACCCGCTCCACACAACACTCTCCTCTCCAGAATCACGTGTGCACTTGGCGCTCGCTGGAACACCGGGGAATCTGCAGACTACCAACAGAGGGGAGAGTGGAGCCGTTAACAGCGGATCTGAATCAGATCAGAAATGTTTCCGGGACATCGTTCATTTTCAGACACTCTTACCTCTGATCTCCTGATTCCACCCAAACAATGTCTTTAACAAGTTTTTTTTTTTTAATTACGGGAAATAAGTGGATGCTCCATGTTCATAAGATCAGGCATTGACAACCTATTTCTGTCCGTTCTAAGATGTTCGAAGGAAACACATGGAGACTCTGCGGACACAAACTGAAAAACTGAGAGTGAACACGATCCTGATGAGGGAGAAGGTGAAGGTTTTCCAGCTGGTTGATCGATACGCTGAGCTCACGGTCATTTCTAATGTTCGAGATCGGACACTGGTGGAACATGAGCTGCTGGCAAGAGGCAGAGACCACGAGGAGTGGAGACAGAAACATCTCCGCAGAGAGCTGGAGAAAATTCCCATTGCTCATCTATTTCAGAATAGTTACTCACATAGTTTTCGGGGCAAAATAAAAGGATTCTTCACAAGATCAACTTCTGGGAGTTCAGCAGCAGTGGCCGGAGTCCCGGGGATCGGGAAAACAACAATGGTACAAAAGATTGTTTATGACTGGGCCACGGGGAAAATATACCAACAATTCCACTTTGTCTTCTGTTTCAAATTCCGAGATTTAAACTACATTAACTGCAGAACAAACCTAAGGGAACTAATTCTTGATCAGTATCCATACTTTGGGAATTTACTGAGAAAGGTCTGGAAGAACCCAGAGGGATTGCTGTTTATATTCGATGGTTTGGATGAATTCAAACACAGAATCGATTTTGCTGACAGTCGGAGAGACACAGAACCCAAGCACCAGTGCCCAGATCCCGAGTGGTGGTGTGAAGTGTCTGACATTGTGTACAGTTTAATCCAGGGCAAGCTGCTCCCAGGGTGTTCAGTGCTGGTGACCTCCCGCCCCACTGCGTTACATTTATTGGAAAAGGCTGAAATCAGTGTCTGGGCTGAAATCCTGGGATTTTCAGGTGAGGAACGGAAGGAATATTTCATCAGACATTTTGAAGATCAGACTGTGGCGGCAGCTGTTTACAAACACGTGGAGGAGAACGAGATCCTTTACACCATGAGCTACAACCCCTCCTTCTGCTGGATCCTCGCTCTGGCACTGGGCCCCTTCTTCACACAAAGAGTCAGGGACCCTCAGCGAGTTCCCAAGACCATCACCCAACTGTACTCCTACTATATTTACAACATCCTGAAAAACCACGGCCGTGAGATTGAGAACCCCCGTGACGTGTTACTCAGGGTTGGTCAGATGGCCTTCAGAGGAGTGTCCGAGAGGAAGATTGTGTTTACAGATGGAGATTTGATCAAGTACAATCTGCAGCCTTCCCAGTTCCTGTCCGGGTTCCTGATGGAGCTTTTGGAGAGAAAGGATTCCGCCCGGAGCCTGGCGTACACATTCCCACACCTCACCATCCAAGAGTTTGTAGCTGCAGTCGCACAATTCCTGAACCCACATCCCGGGGATTTTCTGAAATCTCTCACTAATGCTCAGAAAACGACAGATGGGCGATTTGAGGTATTTCTCCGTTTTGTTGCTGGTCTCTCCTCCCCAATGACAGCTCGGGGCCTGGAGGAGTTTCTTGGTCCATTTCCTCTTCACACAACCTGCCAGGTGATTGACTGGGTGAGTGAAGAGGTTAAACGCCAGAGTGGAATCACAGAGAGTGAAGCTGGTAAAAGGAGCCTCCTGAACACATTGCACTACCTGTTTGAGTCTCAGAATCGTGGACTGGCTCAGGACGCACTGGGATCTGTGAAATCACTTTCATTCCATGGAATGACACTGACCCCAATTGACTGTGCGGTCCTGTCTCATGTCATCGGAGTATGTGATACAATAAAACACCTCGACCTGGGGAACTGCCACATTCAGTGTGAAGGAATCCAGCGGCTGGGACCCGGGCTGCACAAGTGCCAGGAGTTGAGGTAATTTGATTTATCTCTCAATCTGAACTGTGAAACTGTTCAATTGTGTTGTTTCAAAGTTAGCAAAATTGTAGTAAATCAGATAATTTGAGAAATACAGGACAGGACAGGTGAGAAATTATGCAGGGATATGAAGGTTTTGTGGGATGTTGGTGACTTCAGCGAAAAACGGCCATTAGTTTAATGGCGGTAAATCACAGGAATGGAACAGAGCTTCACACCCCCTTCCCTGTCAGGAACAAGAGACCGTCAGCAGATTGTCCAAGTCAGGAGGAACGAAATACCATTGTGAGATTGTGCTCCCCCACATTTTCCTCTGTGTAACTCTCACCACCAGTCTATCCTTGTTACTGCTGACTATCAGATACCCAGATTCCATTCGGGCACCTCCTTTACCGATTGTGAACCTCAGTTCAGACCCACGCCTCCCGTAAAACCTATTTCTGAATCCTCTCGTTTTGTAAGATTATCTTTTCCCATCGGCATCCTCCTCTGGGATCTCTTCCCCACCCTTCCTTCTTCTGTAGGACGTATTCTTCCTTCTGTAGGACGTGTTCGTCCTTCTGTGGGATCACTCTACCCATTCCCCGTCCTTCTGCAGCTTCAGTCTTCACATTCCTTTGCCTCAGGTGGGATCTCACATCGACACTTTAGTCATTCACAAATCGTCCTCACAGTGGGACTTCCTTCCCATCCTTCAACCCTGCTCCTCCCGCCCCTCTCACGTCAGGAACACTTTTCTAACCGTCAGGGAATGGGACAGAACATGCGGAATTTACAGGGTCACTTCGACAGTCTACATTATTGACATTCGGTGAATACCCTGGAGCTGGGCAGTGAGGGACATTGACAGTGATGGGAACTCCGATCAGTGATTTACTGAAGGGTTTTATGTTTCCTGAAATATCCGAGTGAGAGAAATTCCTTCAGACCCACGGTTTGATTCACTTTGTTCATCAATTTGTTTGTTTGTGTTTAGACTTGGGGGGAATGAGCTGGGAGATTCAGGAGTGAAACTGGTGTCTGCGGCTCTGAGGAACCCGGAGTGTAAAATACAGAAACTGGAGTAAGTACCAGACTGTGGGAGATGGTGTTTACAGTCACTGGGTGTCTGACACTGAACATTAATGTGATCAGTAATTGAGTTACTGATTAACATTGGGGATTTGTACCGTCTCCTGTCTCTCTGTGTCCTTCACCCTCACTCTCTCTCATCTCCAGGTTGGGGAATGTCGGTCTCACAGATTGTGGTGCCGAAGATCTCGTCTCCGCTCTCAGTACAAACCCATCATTAACTGGTCTGAACCTGAGTGGTAATAAACTGGGAGATTCAGTAGTGAAACTGGTGTTTGTGGCTCTGGAGAACCCGGAGTGTAAAATACAGAAATTGCGGTAAGTACCAGACTGTGGGAGATTGTGTTTACAGTCACTGAGTGTCTGACACTGGACATTAATGTGATCAGTAATTGTGTTACTGATAAACACTGGGAATTTGTACCGTCTCCTGTCTCTCTGTGTCCTTCACCCTCACTCAATCTCATCTCCAGGCTGAGTGATGTCGGTCTCACAGGTTCTGGTGCCGAGTATCTCGCCAGCGATCTCGTTAAAAATCGATTACTCACGGATCTGGACCTGAGTGCTAATAACCTGGGAGATTCAGGAGTGAAACTGGTGTCAGCGGCTCTGGAGAAACCGGAGTGTAAAATACAGAAACTGTGGTAAGTACCAGACTGTGGGAGATTGTGTTTACTGTCACTGGGTGTCTGACACTGAACATTAATGTGATCAGTAATTGTGTTACTTATTAACACTGGGGATTTGTACCGTCTCCTGTCTCTCTGTGTCCTTCACCCTCACTCTCTCTCATCTCCAGGCTGTGGGAGATTGTGTTTACAGTCACTGGGTGACTGACACTGAACATTAATGTGATCAGTAATTGTGTTACTTATTAACACTGGGGATTTGTACCGTCTCCTGTCTCTCTGTGTCCTTCACCCTCACTCTCTCTCATCTCCAGGCTGGGGGGTGTCTATCTATCAGATTCTGGTGTCGAGGATCTCGTCTCAGCTATCATTACAAACCGATTGCTAACGCGGCTGAACCTGGAATCAAACTGGCTCACAGACCGATCTATCCCCGCTCTTCGTCGCCTTATACAAGCACTCCCGAATCTGGAGCGGATCGTGTAAGTGTCAAGATTCAATATGATAAAAAAAAAACAACTGCGGATCCGCGGGTTTTCTGGTGATATTTGTCTGTGAGTGTTGTTGAAACATTAACCCCGGTCCCCTGTTACTGACACTGTTGTGTAATCTGTTTATTTCATCTTTATTCTCCTATCTGTTTCAGGCTGGCGAAGAATCGGTTCAGTCAAACCGGGGAGAAGGAACTGAGATCTCTCCAGGAACCCAGACCTGGACTGAGAGTGATATTTGAACGTCGGAATATGTGAACATTTTCGCCCGCGGGATGGGGACACTCAGGCAGATTTCCAGGTTTTACCTTTAACGGTCGCCTTTAACGGCCGCGCTCCAGAAATATTTCCAATATACTCCGGCTCCAGCCGAGCGGGCCCTGACGTAAGAGATTGTCCCGTCGCTGAGCGTTTCGGTCTGCAGTGCAGAGGCCCTGCTTCCGCCGGATGTCCTGGTGCAGGTTTCGCCCAGAGGAACCGGGGAATTACACAGACCGGAACTACATAGCAGACAATTATCACTCTGGAACACCACTGTCCCGGGTAGGATTATCAGGGAAGGGGATCGCTTTTGTCACTTTGGGCTGAGGACTGTACACTTGGCAGTCATGCCGTTGTAATGATGTTTAATTAACAAATACCTTGGTGGTAACCCTGGGGCTGCAGCGATATAGGACACTGCCCTGGTGTGATTTAATAATAATCGGTTCCACGATGCAGAGTGACGGTGAAAAACGGGACTGATTATTCAGTCGCTGTATCGAATGAGTCTTACTGGACGAACGAACACAGACCTAAGATTACTGCTGCACCGCGAACCCAGTGCACTGTGACAGCGGTCCATATCCCTTCTCATTTCCAGCCTAATGAAGTGCAGTCTCACAGAATCTGATTGCCCCCCCCCCACCCCCGCGCTCTCCTCGCTCGATACCTCTCCCTTTATCTTCTCGCTCCCTAACCCGCGATCTCCTCTCTACCGTCCCCACGCCCTACCGCTCCCATCCGCGTGCACAACTTGCATACCTATCCGCCTGGGGTCACCCCTTGCAGCTACCACCGGCCTACTGTCCGTCTTATCGCATTCCGCGATCATCTTGTGCCCACCATATCCTCACTCTCTCGCTGCTGAACAGTGTCAAACCCTTCCGTACTGCACAGCCCATTACCGTCCATCATCTCCGTGCCTATGCAAATCTCTTAAAACTCTGAATGTATCTGCCTCACGAGTACAATGCCCAGGATCTCGCCCCCCAACTCCGCCGACTCTGTGCTCTCATCGCTTCCCACCACCAACCCGCACTTTGCACGCTGTCTCACTCGGCTCTCCTGCCGAACTCTCCTAGCTGATACCCGCACTCTCCTTGCGCCAGTCCCCCAAATCCTTCCCCTGCGCCCGAACAACCTCGAACCTCTCCCCACTCACAGCCTATAAATTTCCATACTTCTGTCGTCCCTGTGCTTATCTGAGAGCCCCTAATTTTTTCTGCATGCATTTGCCTCCATAACTACCTTCGGCAGGGCATTACTCTCTGTGCTCTCTTTCTGTGGAAAAATTTTAAAAAAAACTTCTGCTAAATCTTACTGCATGTAATGTAAACATTGTGCCTATATTAATATCTCTTCAAAATCCCTAATGTATCTGCTTCTACCGCCATCCCAGGCAATGTATTCCAGGCACGATCTACAGTCTGTGTTAAAACAGAAACCTATTCCCATATCTCCGTTGCAATTGCCGCGTCTCACTTTAAATGTATGCCCTCTATTGTTTGACATTTCCACTCTGGGAAAAATATCCTGTCTGTTTACCATATCCATGCTTCTCATAAACTTATAATCTGTGCCTTCTTTCTCTTCCCCTCCGGAGAAAATAGCCCAAGTTTATCCAGACTCTTGTTATAGCCTATGTCCTGGTAAAAGTCTTTTGCACCCTCTTCAAAGCCTCGACATTCCAGTTCAAATTTCCAAGTAAAATCTATTATCAGGCTGCCTAATTGTCACCACACATAACACAGAGATTTTTTTTTTGAGAGTATACTTAGCAAATCTATAGAACAGTAACTATATAGTGTAAAAATCAGGAATGATAGACTGTACTCAGCTGTGCAAACCCAGACTGTAGGTCACGTCGTTGTTGGTCTGGAACAGACCGGGCCGTAGGTTTACACACCTGAACATCTCGAGTGAGACAACAGAAACATACAACCACATGTCTCTGCGGGACCAAATTCCCAGACAAACTAGGAGGGATTTTAGTCTATTGATTTATTCAAATTGAATTCAAATTTCCAGCAACGTTGCGAGGTTATGAATACATTCCCAATGCTCAGCGCTAACTGCATGATGGAAAGGCATTTCCACATTATTTTGCGAATTCAACGGTCAATGTCGATTCATGGATGTTTATATTCCGCAGTGTGAAAGTTTCAGAAGGCAGTTCGTGCAGCTGATCCACTTCTTCCATAATTGGAGGTGTTCCAATCTGTTGAGGGATGTTAAATTAAGTGAATGAGAAAAGACATGATCGGGCATAGTTTTTACGTGACTGGAAGTATGTACAGAGGAGGTATCGGAGGTAGTTTTTTTTTTTACTCAGAGTCTTGAGTGCGTGGAATGGGCTGCAGGCGGCGGTGGTGGAGACGGAAGCGATACGGTCTTTCAGGAGACTCCTGGATGTCTACATGGAGCTCAGAAAAATTGTGGGCTAAGTAGTTCAATGACAGGGACATGAACGGCACAGCTTTGTGGTTCGAAGGGCTTATATTGTGCTGTAGGTTTTCCATGTTTCTACCTTTCTAGGTAAGAAGTGCCTATCACCTGTGGTCTCATTGGACGAATGGAAAAAGCCTGCTTCTAGCTATTCCAGACACCGGCAGTGATGCGTCAGTTATTGCTAAGACGATGTCTTTTTTTTGTATGTTACAGTATCTTTGTCAGATCTAACGTCTGCCTGTCAATTTTACTTCAGAAAGACAAATCACAGTATTAAGCGTTATTATTTATGTTAAATTTACTTTTATAGCCAATTAAACAAGAAACTTCCAAAGTAAATGCTAAGAACTATTGAGTTTCAGTTCTGTGGAAGGCTTGGAGGGAGTGATCGATTATCCTTGGAACATGGGAAAAGTGACGGAATCTACCGCGGTGATATACAAGTTTCAAAGGCAGAAGCAAAGTAGACGAAGCGATTCTGATCTCTTTGTGGACCGTCGGAACCGGAAGAATTGAATGAATGTGCCTTGAAAAATAGAAATGCAGAGAATGGATGACATGTGCATTCACTTGGATAATTGCTGTATTGGTAGAAAAACTGTTGCACAGGTTTGTTAAATCCAAATTGATTCTTAGTAACACGGTAGAATCCTTCAGTGAAGCAGACGGTAAGCAAGCAAATGAAATGGGATGGTTACAGACTTCTAAAAGCCCTGGGTTCCCCACAAGATTTTATATCGTGAAATAAAAGGAACGGCTATGCTACAGAAATAATGCGAACGTTGCACATGTCTCCCCAACAGCCCCTCCTCCTGAGCCCAAAACCTCCCACACCAAAACCCACTGCCCATCCCATCACCACAGTGGTTTTGCATTGAAATCATGAACAGCAGTGATGTTGTACAGACACCCAAAGACCTCACATG
This sequence comes from Hypanus sabinus, assembly GCF_030144855.1. Taxonomy (NCBI): domain Eukaryota; kingdom Metazoa; phylum Chordata; class Chondrichthyes; order Myliobatiformes; family Dasyatidae; genus Hypanus; species Hypanus sabinus. Next base: position 444,870 of record NW_026781236.1, on the reverse strand, counting down.
GCCTCATTGATCCCTCCTTCTGCACCTACCTGTTCAGGATCGATATATGGCAATGGCTTTAATCCTTCTCATGAACTTTTCACAGTGATCTCATCAGATCCCAGCAGGATGCACCACTGATGCCATGCTGCCCTATTAATCCCTGATTCCGCGAACACCCAGAAGCCCCTACATGGACCAATTCTCTCAGCGATACAATCTCTAACCGCGCACACACATTCCAATTACCGTCACGCACTTTTCCTACACAACATTGACGACTGCATCCGTACTGCTTCCTGCACCTGCGCTGAATTCGCCCATTTCATCCACTTTGCCTGCAACTTCCAACCTGCCCACAAATTCAATTAATCCGACACTTCCCTTCTTTGGCTGCATCTCCGGAGACAGCTTATCCACCAAAGTGTATTATAAACCAACGGACTCTCACAGCTATCTGGAATATACCTTCTCCCACGTTTCTGCTTGTAAAACCGCCATTCCCCTTCTCTCAGATCCTCCGTCTCGGCCACATCTACCCTCAGGATGAGACTTTTCAGTCCAGAACGAAGGAGATGTCCTCCTTTTGCAAAGAAAGGGGCTGCCCTTTCTCTACGTTCAACTCTGCCCTCAAACACATCTCTTCCATTTCACGCACATCTGCTTTCACCCTATACTCTTGCCTTCCTACCGGCGATAGAGTTCATTTTGCCCACACGTACAACCCCACCGGCCTCGCATCCCGCACACAATTTTCTGAAATTTCCACCATCTCCAACTGGATCCTACTACGAAACACGTTTCTTTCTCCCCCCCCCCCCCCCAATCTACCCTTCTTTCTGCTAATGGCAGGGATCATTCTCTACATGCCTCCCTTGTCCATTCGTCCCTCACCACTGATCTTCCTCCTGGCACTTATCTTTCTAATAGGAACAAGGGCTACACCTGCCTCTGCACCTGCATCCGTCACTACCACTCAGTGACATAAACGCTCATTCCATGTGCGATGCACATCACCTGTGAGTCTGTTGGGGTCATATACTGTGTTCCGTGCTCCTGTTGCTGCCTCCTGTGTATCGGTGAGACCCGACGTAGATAGAGAAACCGCTTCGAACAGTATCTACGCTCCGTCCGCCAGAACAAGCGGGATCTTCCAGCGGCTACTCAGTTTGATTACACATCCCATTCGCATTTCGATATGTCCAAACATGGCATCTTCCACGGCCGTGATAAGGCGACACTTAAGTTGTGTCTGTTTGGGTAGATTCCAATCTGATTTCCATGAGAATTGATTTCTCAAACTTCCAGTAATGCCACCCTACCCACCTTTCACAACTTCCCTTCAGCAGCTCCCTCTCTCATCTTATCTCCTTGTCCACCCATCTCCCCTTATTATTTTTTTTTATTCCATGGCCTTCTGTCGCTTTCACTTATCAACTTCCTAACTCTCTGCTTCATCCGTCCTCTTCTGTTTCATCTATCGTCTTGGGTATCTCTCTCGCCTCCCCTCTCCTTTCACATCTATTCCTCAGCTTCATTCCTCTCTAGTCCAGGCGAAGCGTTTCGGTCCGAAACATCAGCTGTGCTTTTTCTACGGATTCTCCCTGACATTCAGTGTTCCTTCTGCATTCTCTGTGTGTTATTTCGATATATTTCCCACTAACCCTAACCCGCGGCAACCGATTCCCACTGGTCCGACGTTCCCACCAGCCTCCACCTCCCCACAATCTTCCTCTGACCCAACACACTTGCAACAGCTCTGCCGCTGCACCAGAAATATCACTAAACACACTCATACCGACTGTTGACAATGACCCCACACCTCTCCACGCATCTCGACTCGTCATACACCGCCCCGTAGCTTCTCTCTGACAACATAGTTCGTCCGCCTTCCAAAGAACGCCACATTGCTTCCGTTTTCCCCACTGCCCTGGCCGCACAAAAATCCAAGTCCCAATGAACCCACATCTCCTCAGCAGTTCCCAATGAATGTTATCGCTCCACGTTCCCAGCGACCCAAAAGCCCCAACATTTCGCACTGCCGTTGCACTTCATCCATGTTTTGACCTGATGCTGCTTCGCACGAACCTCTGCAAGTTTCCCATCGGCAGTAAAAATCGTCGCTGATTGGAGGAGCAGAAACCAAGGTTACAAAGGCGGTAAAATCTACAATCATCTGCTTCGGAATGGGGACAAATGCGAGCAAGTGTGAGAGTCAATTTTTAGGAGCTGAGTATCGCTGACCGCCACTGAATTAACCCAGTGAACGGTGCAGAAGGAGATCCCTGATACAACCTCTTTTTTTGCTGACAATTTGACGAGCGGTCTCCTTAAATTTGCTCCAGGTCTCGTTTTGATATCTACACATAAATCAACCGTCAACTGTGTGGGCATTTCCTTTAAAGCCTCTGGCAGAAACCTCCTCCATCATCGTATCAGGCAGCGCCTTCCAAATCATAAAATTATTGTTTAAGAAAATTCATATTGCTGTTCTAGTCAACATCAGTCTCTACTTCGACGACAACCAACTCCCCACCAGTATGTCGTCTCGTTTACTACTTTCAACTGTTTCTTGTCTTGTTTATATAATCTATTCCGACCTGTCGCTGCACTAAAGGTAAACTCCGTTTCTCAAGTATCCACAAAGGTTACCGTTTGTTACCTTACCTGTTCTTCCTAAAGTACTCGGCCCGCAATAATAGCTGGTACAAGTCAACTGTACTTATACTAGTGCCTTAGAAAAGAGTGGTAACCTATCTCAATCGCTATCTAGTAGCACATACATCCACAGTGACCAGGTGTTCTGAAAGGTCAGAAATGAAACATATCAACTCCTACCTGAAAAGCAACTTGGATAGACTCAAATTTGCCTACCGGAGCAACAGATCCACAGCCTAGTCCCATCAACCTGCACTCAGCCCATAACCCTCCATTCGTTTACTGCCCATATACCTATCCAATTCTTCTTTCAATGACAAAATCGAACCTGCTTCCACCACTTCTACTGGAAGCTCGTTCCACACAGCTACCACTCTCTGAGGAAAGAAATTCCACCCCCTCCCGTATTAACGCTAAACTTCTGCCCCCTAACTCTCAATCAACACATGTCCTCATGCTTCAATCTTCCCTACTCTCAGTGGAAAAAGCCCATCAATGTCAACTCTATCTATCCCCCTCATAATTTTAAATACCGCTATCAAGTCCTCCCTGAAACTTCTACGCTCCAAAGAATAAAGACCTAACTTGTTCAACCTTTCTCTGTAACTTAGGTGCTGAAACCCAGGTAACATTCTAGTAAATCTAGAATACTAACATCCCCTCAATAAGCTTGAAGACCCTGGTCTCAATACCTCCTTATACAATTCGATCCGCTATATCCCCTCTTGCAGAGGCCAATCAGTTGCCAATAACATAAACATAATCTCCATCGGCACAGGTGCTCTACAATGATGTGTGTTCATCCTCCTCAGCCACTCACTTTGCAATTATCCCTAAGTGACTAAGCACAATTGCAATGGCATATTCACATTTGAAGATGACATCTCTTTCATTGCCCTAATCAGAGATGGCGACGAATCAGTATATGGGAAGTAGATTGAAAATCTGATTGTGATGCCAAAATAACAATCTCTTACTCTATTTCAGGAAGGCTAAGAAGCTGATTATTGACTTCAGGTGGAGGAATCCAGAGGTTCTTTAACCAGTTACATTGGAGGAACAGACGTGGAAACAGTCAGCAACATTAAACTCCTCAGTGTTAAGATTTTGGAGAACCTGTTCTGGGCCTAGCAAGTAAGTGCAATTCCAAAGAAAGCAAGGCAGCACCTCTACTTCCTTCGGAGTTTGCAAAAATTGAGCATGACATCTGAAATGTTGAGAAGCTTCTACAGATGTGTAGTGAAGCGTGTATTGACTGGCTGCGTCAGATCCTGGTACGGATAGACCAATGCCCCTGTACCGAAATGCACACGTAATATGGTGTATAAGGTCCAGCTCCCTCATGGGTAAGGCCCTCTCCGCAATTGAATGTGTCTAACACAAAACGTTTTCGCAGGAAAGCAGTCTCCATCATCATGGATCTTACCATCCAGGTCATGCTCACTTCTTGCTGCTACCATCAGGAAGAAGGGAGAGCAACAGCAGGACGCACCCCAGGTTCAGGAACAGTCAATACTCTCAAACATCAGGCCCTTGAACCAAAGAGGATAACATCACTCAACTTCACTTGCTCCATCATTGAAATGTTTCCTCAAACTATGGACACGCTCAAATTCTCGATATACTTTTCTGACCTATTTATTATAATAATTATTATTATTCTGTATTTGCACAGTTTGTTGTCTTTTGTACATTTGTTGTTTATCGTTTCAGATGTGGCCTTTCAATGATTCTATTGTGCTTCTGGAGTTTACTGTGTATTCCGATAAGAAACAAATCTTAGGGTTGTATAGGTACTTTGATAATAAATTTACTTTCATATTTTCATTTTAACGGATATTTTCATTTACCCTGATGTTTGGGAAAATGACCTGCCTAATCACTACCAACACAAGTGCACCACAAGGCTATCTGCTTATCCTCCTGCTCTACCTCATTTCTGCCGGTGACTGTGAGGCTAAGTACAGTTTCAGTGAAATATTTAAGTTTGCTGATGACATCATTGCTGTTGGCCGTATCGGTAGTGATGAATCGGTATATAAGAAGGGAATTAAAAATATGGTTGAATGGTGCCACTATAACAGTACTCACTGAACGTCAGCAAAAACAGAGAGCTAATTATTGGCTGCAGGACGAGGAAATCGGGGGTAACATCCCACGGCTCAATAGTGGTTTGGCAGCAGTGAATAACTTGAAATTCCTCTGTGTTAGACCGGACCTGTGTTGGGACCGACAGATAAATTCGTTTTCCAGAAGGAAAGGCAGAGCCTCCACATTGTTAAAATTTGTCAAAGATTCAACATGGCATCTAAAACTTTTAATCAACTTCGATAGATGCAGAGCGCAGAGTATTTTGTCTGATTGTACCGTAGCCTGGAATGGAAACGCCAGACTCAGGAAACGGAAAGTTCATAAAAACTGGTAGATAAAACAGAGCTCCTCAGAGAAAAAGCTATCCTCACTATTGAACACATCTGGAAAGAGTGCCGCCACGAGAAAGCAGCAACCTTTACCCAGGACTCCGACCATCAGGAAGGAGCTACAGGAGCCTTCATCCCCATACCTCCTGGTTCAGGGACAGGTATTACCTTTGAGCCCGTACAAACACGCTGGATGAACTAGCAGGTCGGGCAGCACCCGCTGAAACGAACAGTCAACGTTTCGGGCCGAGATCTTTCGTCAGGACTGAAGAAAGAGGGGGCAGTTGTCCTATAAAGAAGGTGGGGGGAGGGTGGAAAACCAATCAGAGGAAAGATGGAGGTGGGGGAGGGTAAACAGGGCGGAGATAAGCAGGGGAGTTGAAGAAGGAATGTAGGGGAAAAGCGCTATGGGTAGTAGAAGAAGGCAGGATCATGAGAGAGGTGATAGGCAGCGAGAAGAGGAGACAGAGTTAAAGTATGAGAGAGGGAGGGGATTACCGGAAGTTGGAGAATTCGATGTTCACACCAAGGGGCGGGAGACTACCCAGACGGTATATGAGGTGTTGCTCCTCCAACCTGTCTTTGGCCCCATCATTGCAGTAGAGGAGGCCATGTATGGACATATCCGAATGGAAATGTGAAGCAGAGTTGAAGTGGGTGGCAACCGGGAGATCCTGTCTGTTGTGGCGGACGGAGCGGAGGTGCTCGACGTTAGCGGTCCCCCAATCTGCGTCGGGTCTCGCCGATGTAGCGGAGGCCGCACTGGGAGCATGGGATGCAATCGATGACCCCAACAGACACACATGTGAAGTGTTGCCTCACCTGGAAGGACTGTTTGGAGCCCTGAATGGTGGTAAGAGAGAAGGTGTAGGGACAGGTGTAGCACTTACGCTTGCAGGGATTAGTACCAGGTGGGAGATCTGTGGGGAGGGGCGTGTGGACCAGGCAGTCGCAGAGGGAACGATCCCTGCGAAAAGCAGAGAGGGGTAGAGAGGGAAAGATGTGCTTGGTGGTGGCGTCCTGTTGAAGGTGGCGGAAGTTGCAGAGGATACCTTGCTGGATCCGGAGGCTGATTAGGTGGTAGGTGAGGACAAGGGGAACAGAGACACTGTTGTGGTGACGGCCTGGTCCACACGTCCCTCCCCACAGATCTCCCACTTGGTACTTGTGGACTGGGATCTGAGGCTCCAAATGTCGGCGACGCTCTGAGGAGACCGTTGGTGGAAGAAGGACTACTGACTGAGCTCCAACGTGACTCTGACGACTTGGGCCCCTTTTTCATTTTCACTGTTAACACTATATTCATATTAAGATTCATAAAGTTCAATCATTTAATTGCATATGGTGGACTGTCTTATATTTTGCATTGTGGGTTTGTAACTGGGGGTACATTACACAGCAGCCACACAAACGTGATTTCCCAGTTTGACCGGGCCGAAGGCTGCTTCCCTATACGAACACAAGCTGGGCGAACCTGAGGGTTACACAAGTAAAGAAGTGAATTGTCTGCATAGCAACAGCATCGGCAGCTTTGCTCTTGTTTGTAGTTGTGTGTACAGAATGAGATTTCAGAACTCTCAGATAGTTGGGAATTAATTGTAGCAAACCGTGTCCGCCGATACAGGAAAGATCCTTCAAGGTACAGCACGGGGACATAACCGAGCGCTTCAGAAACTGACAGATTTTTTTTTTCCGGCGGCTGCGTAGGTGGAAGCATCTTTTACCCACTGTAAATTGGGTGTGAAGCTGTGTTTCAGACGTAACTGTATTTCAGAACGTAGCTGTATTTCAGAACGAGGACGGAATATTCATATCGGCCCCGACCCGCGGAAGGCCTCGGAATCAACAAGACACTTGAAATGTAGGATTGGCAAACATAATGAAAATGGTCAGAGCTAAAACGAGACCCCGCGTGCATGATTGGCAGATGACAACAAAGACCTCGACCCCTGACATGCTGTATTACTGTAAGCATTTTTAGCACATAGAGGGGGTAAATCTTTGTTTTCGCGGTACTTTCCAGTCGGTGATGTCTCGTTTTAGATCTGTCCGTATCTATTAGATTCCACAATTCTTATATCACCAATACTTTGAAGATTTGCTTTAGTTTGCATGGCCTGAGTCTTGGGTATCTTTCGGTCAGTCCTTGAATTCGCTGTGGAATTTACAGAGGTAGGCAGTCAAAGCTGTGTTTTTCTGTGTGAGTACCCCCAATTTGAGACCAATTCCAGTGCGGAATCAATCAGCCTTTGAAGGGAATGTAATACTGGAGATTTGTGATGATCATCGATCAGAAAATCACACGGCGAAATCGAAAGATGAATCCGAAAGGTAAAATGAAGAACCTTGTCTGATTTCTGAGATGACGATTCCCTTGCTTCTGGGATATTGCAATCGGGGCACGGAACTCCACACTACACATCGCAATTGGGATTTTTCTGGAGTATCGTGATGTTGTTTTGCCTAATCCCCAAGGTAAACCGACACTCATTACTGTGATCGGGAGGAGAGAGCAGCAGGGTATAAATTAGCGACCGTGGAGATTCATCGGCGGAGCATCTCCTTCAGAGAGATCGCGGGCAGCTCGAAGGCAGATTGATTCAATCATCATGCGTGCGATACTTCACTCTGTCAGAAAAATATACTTCGTTCTCATTGTCGTGATCGGGATTCCTGGTAAGGACACTGGCAAAGTAACCTCTGCAATTTTGTGCGTAAGATCACTCCATCCCCGGAAATACTGTGATGCAGATGTATCATTCACCCCTGAGAAGACATCGGGAAGAGGAAGCTCTCCGAATATTCCGAATTTCCTCTATTCCATTGTTGTGTATCCAATGTTGACACAGACGCCATGAGAACGATTTTAGAGACGGTCTAGTACTACCGGACGCCAGTGCGCAGGGGTAATTTCGTCATGTCGATGCTCCTGTCGGTTAAACTTGATCTGGAATTGGAATTGTATTTTCTTTAATGTCACGTGTAGCAAGCTGCAGTGAATTGCTTGTCTTGCATACTGTTAATGCACATGAGATAAGTGCACAGTGTATTGTGGTCCAGCAATGTTTATCAATTTCAATGCCAAATGAAGTGCGGCAGCGACAGAGAAAGCGCAGAGTGGCTGAACACTGCCGGGCCGGTCACTTGTGCAGAGGATTGCATAAATCCTTTTCTTTAACTCTTTACGCCCGATGTCTTCTGGGAAACCTGCCTGTGACGCCCAGTGCAAGGTAGGTTCTGTGAGAATCGGGGGGAAAAGAAACTCACCTGTTGGCCAGATGCTCAAACGCCGGACGATATGAATTGTCAGATGATGGATTATCGGCGTTTTGCTGCACCAAATTTTATTACCACCTGTAATCAGTCTAGAACTCAAACAATGTATGAAAGTGCAGTTACCGGCTGTGGGTCTGTGATAGGTCTGACATTGGAAAGGAAGGTGGTCTCTGCTGTGTGGAATGTAATGCATCAGACAATACTCAGTGAGCACTCGATGCTGATACTCGATATCCGGCACGAAACGGTCGAGCAACTCAGCAGATCAGGCAGCGTCTATGGAAACGAATGAACAGTCGACATTTCAGACCGAGACATTTCATCAGGATGACCGAAATGTCGACAGTTTCTTCATGTCCATTGATGCTGCCAAGCGACTCCGCCCCACCTGAATTCCGTCACCATTGTGTGTGTGTGTGTGTGTGTGTGTGTGTGTGTGCGTGTGTGTGTGTGTGTGTGTGTGTGTGTGTGTGTGTGTAAGAGAGAGAGAGAGAGAGAAACAGAGAGAGATGGGTCATTGACATACATTGTATGTCATTGTATATGAGTCTTTGTATGGGTCATTGTATGGGTCATTGAATGTCTGAACGACTGGTGTCCTGTCGCACTCACCTCAATGATAAGCAAATGCTTTGGGATGCTGGTCAGGACTACATCTGCAGCATGCTACCACCCACAGTGGACCCCCTACGTTTCTGTGTGTGTGTGTGTGTGTGTGTGTGTGTGATTGTGTGTGCGTGTGTGTGTGTGTGTGTGTGTGTGTGTTAGTAGTTGGTTATCATTTTCGACAATTTGCTCTTTGCACTATTATTAAACAACAGCTGTTTGCACTATTACTAAAGGACCGAATTCATTTAATAACTCGTATTTAATTTCAACTTGAAGAAACCTGAATACAATTAGAACAGCTCGGCGGATTTACCAACTACTGGAAATATTTCAGAACCGGGTCTTAATACTTGACCTCTGTATTCCAGCTCAGGAAACCCTGTGTTCCTTCGCATCGGCATCCATCAGATGTGGCCAAATTTTACACTATCTTCCGCCAACATTTCTCCATTTACCTCCTTATATGTCTCTATGCATCATTGCTTTCCTGGTGTGAACATCCCGTCATCGTTCATTTCGCCTTAATCAAACAATCACCTCCGGGTCCGGTCTCTGTCCTCACTCCTCTTTATGCTCGGCATCTCTCCCCTGCGCTCTCAGTTGTGGCCCAGGGGTCGCCGCTGGACGCTGACAATTCCTCGCCGCCCCTCAGGTCGATGCGGTAAGTTTCCCCAGCGAGTTTTCTGTCGCTGCAGATCCTACCATCTGTAGTCCCTTGTGTCTTCCTTTTATGAGACTTGTAGATTTGTCCGCGGTCAAACATCAAGGGTGAAGCCACGAACTCTGCCTTGCATCTGCTCCACGGTTCAGCTAACCATTTGATACGTCATATCTTTCACTGTGAGACTGAGCTGAATGACAGCTGCTAATCCCAATGCAAACACTGCTGGACTTGGCAGAATACGATCCATAGTATTGATGAAAGCTAAACCTAAGTCACGGCTCAAAATTCACTCGAGTGTAAATCATCCTTAGTCCGGCACTTTCCAGTCACTGACGGCGAGGAACTAGCAGGCCATTTAAAATGTTTTACCGCAGATATTAATGCTTCAAAATGATTTGAATTAGTTTCAATATATTTCGTAATGAAATGATGTCTGGTTCCAATTAATAACGTGAGTATAAAGGAGTCGTGTTTGAAGAAGTCTGGGCAAAAGGACAAGGTGGACCCACTGGAGCGACGGCCCCACGGAATGCGTGCTGGGCGCGAGTACCGAGGCCTTGCAGGCGGTGCGAAGCTGGGAAACCGGGGTTCCATTGCGCGGATCGTTGTGGATACCCCCACTGTTTATGAAGACAAGTGCCGTTTCATTTGTTTTTCTGAATAATCCGAATGAAGTTCCCATAGCTATATCAATTTTTCAGTCCAGCGAAATCACTTCATTCTCAAGACTCTCACCTGCTGTAGGAGTTTCTCTAATCTTGCGGAAGAAGCCGAGCTGAACGATATATCATACCGGCCATGTAATAAAGGCAGATATTTCAACGCGCTTCGGTGTTTGGGGAGGGTGATGATCAGAAATTACAGAAAACAGAATGATTTTGTCTCAGTAATCTAACTCTGTTTCGTTTATATTTCATGGAATTACGCATTAGCATATATATCTTTCCGTTAATTCCGGTACGTTGAATTCAGCGAGGAAATCAAGCCGCCTGTGATGTTGAAAGGAGCATTGTAAACGGATACATTTGAGTTGGAAGGGATTGCGGGGAAATGAAAGTCGGTTGCTTTATTTAGCGCGCGGGTACATACTGTATGAGTGGAAACGACTGACGACTTTAGATTCCAGCGAGTCAGGTGAAGTAACGTCCGGGTTCATCGTATCCGAACACTAGGTAACATGAGCTTGATCTGGACTGGTACTAGCAAAGCTCTCTCTGTAATCAAATCATTACGTAACAACTCCCTTTATCACCTTGTCCGCTGCATACCCGGTACGTGCTTTCATTCCGAAGGTTACAGGAGAAAGCTGAGAAACACAGCCGTTTATTTTTTTTTTGTCTGGAATGAACTCAGAATCAAAGTCTGATTGATGTCGGATTCAGTCTGAGACTGTCTGTTTTAGAAGTACGGTGTGAGTAGCCAGTAACTTCAGACATTTGTACTTTTCTTCTCCAGTGAACTTCGTGGCGATTATCATCCTGTCCCGGGGAAAGTGCGGCCTCTCCACCTGCACCACTCGCTACCTGGTGGCCATGGCAACGGCGGATCTACTTTACATCATCACTGACGGTATACTCTGGCGAAGCAGTTACTATTATTTCCCTGGGACGTTTTTGGATATCACCCCTGTGTGCAGTGTAATCTCTGCCTTGGTATCTGCAGACATAGACAGTTCAGTCTGGTTTACCGTCGTTTTCACCTTTGAAAGGTTTGTCGCCATCTGCTGTCAGAAAATGAAAGCAAAATACTGCACTGGGAGGACTGCGGTTGTGGTTCTCACGGCAACAGGTTTTCTGTTCGTTTCAATGAATGTCCCCATCTACTTTATATTGCAACCCGGAGCAGTGATCGGCAACGTGCCCTGGGGCTGTTTTCGGAAGACGGACCTGGTAACGGATCCAGGGTGGGTGGCATTTGATTGGCTGGATACAATTCTGACGCCATTGCTCCCGTTTGTATTAATACTGTTGCTGAACGCCATAACAGTCAGACACATTTTAGTAGCCAGTCGTGTTCGTAAGGGTCTGAGGGGTCAGAGCAGTGCGGAGAACAGCAGTGACCCCGAGATGGAGAGCAGGAGAAGGTCCGCTATCTTACTCTTCACCATATCAGGCAATTTCGTACTCCTGTGGTCAGTGAATGTGGCCAATTTCCTTTATTACACAATTAGCGGAGTGAATCCCAGTGACTATAACGATTACCAGTATCTGTTTGCACACTTCGGAATCATGATGACCTCTTTAAGTTGTTGCACGAACACATTTATTTACGGCGTGACTCAGTCCAATTTCAGACAGCAGTTAATGAAGGCAGCAAAATATCCGTTGAACTCACTTGTTCAATATATTAATAAACATTAAAAAACCGCGCAGTCCGAAGACGGGCACAACTCAAATGCACGAACTCTGGCCGCTGATCTGTTTATACCAAATCAGGGGAGAGAGTAGGCTGGATTGGAGTCACAAGGAGATATCACACCGAAACTGGCTCCTGGCCTCTCTTAGTGCAGGCCCACCATCTCTCGGGAGTTGACTGCTTCCTTTTTAACCCCGAGCCACTATCTCCCAGCACAACAGAGATCTACTGCTTATTTGCAGCCGCTGATGCTTGCAGCTTTGTAGAGCTGGAGTGCCTGGAGGAAACCTAAGAGGATACAAATGCCAACTGCACGGACACTGTGTGCCCCTTACCATCTCGTCCAATCCTATCGTCACCTCTCATCCACCAAGGAGATAAAACCCAGTTCAATCCTGCTTTCCAATCCATAATAAATGTATTCTGGATTGTCGGAATAAAGTTATCTACCCGGATCAAGTTCACTACTTTCTTCCGTCACTCCATTCACCTTTCAATTTTCAGAGTTCGAGCTTTCTTTCAATTCCCATATAACAAGCTAAGCACAGACTCTATTTTTTTTTTTCAGGAAAACATCATCTTATTTGGAATCTGATTCCAAAATGTCAACTAGTATATATGGTCGTCGTGGTGTAAAATGTGCAGTCAATTTCTCAGAGTTACAATTCCGAATGAGCAGATCAGTTCATGTTTCTGAAGCGGTCACATTTCCAGAGCGTGATTCTCCAAGTCGCTGCAATAACCTGCTAAAACCTTTCCTTCTAATGTAAGAACACCCTATGGTATAGTGGGCCCTGTCCTTGATGATCGTATGTTCCCAGGGACGTTGAAGCTTATTGATATAAATATATTCCAGTCTACAACGTGGATCTCCAAGAGAATGGAATTCAATCAGGAAATGTTGCAAACAGAATTCCAGGTGTTATTCCTCTGGGGCTTCACCCTCCCTTTTCTTCCATGGCCTTCTGTCTCTTTCATCAACCAACTTCTTAGCTCTTTGATTCATCCTTTCCCTCCGTTTTACCTATCGCCTGCCGTTTCTCTCTCATCCCCTGTTCCTACATCAATCTGTTCCTGGTGTTCTCTGATTTCATCTCCCACTGTTCCAAGTATCAATCAGTCCCACAATAAAGTTTCCACGTAGGGCTGTTTAATTCTCTCTCAAATTACAGCAATACATTTATTCCTGTTATGCCCCTACGACTGAGAAACAGGCAGACTATCGTTTGTCTCTTATAATTTTCAAATCATTCAAAATGAAACTCTCAGCATTTTTCAATCCTGAAGAAGACATATATCAGATACTTCTGTGCTACCTATGGAGGTGACAGGTTCAGTTAGGGTGCTCTGTATTATCATACTGAAAAAAAGGTTATAAGACAATGGGATTATGTACTTGATTATGAATGCTTTCTGTCTATTTGCATCTCCCTCTCTCTCTTGCATCTATCCATCTATATGGCTCTCTATATTTCTGCCCGTCTTCCTGTAATTCTTCCTCCAAGGTACAGGTACACACACACACACACACACACACACACACACACACACACACACACACACACACACACACACACACACTCACACACACACTCACACACACATACACACACACACTCACACACACTCACACACACACACTCACTCACACACACACACACACACACACACACACACACACACACTCACACACACTCACACACACACTCACACACACACACACACACACACACACACACACACACACACACACACAAATACACAAGGACGGACGCCGGGGATATGAATACCACCGGAGGAGGCCTGTCCAGACATCATTATTGACAGAGATGACAGAGTTTGTCATCGAAACGTCGATTAAAATCAATGCCTTTACCCCGTTAGAGATCAAAGAAAAGCTTTTTCGTCAATTCGACAAGATAATTACACAAGCATGAAGGAGGAGGTGCCTATGTAGATTGGAGGGGGCTGGGGATACAGGCGGGCATTACGGCAGAGCAGATATGGCTGACGTTTCTAGAAAAATCTCACAATACTGAGGATAAATATGCCCCACTGCAGAAGTTGTTCTCAAATGGCAGGTGTGGGAAACCGTGGCTAACGGAAGTTAAGTAGGACATTAAAAAAAAACACAGGAAAGAACATATAACTTAGCAAAAGTGAGTGGGAAGATGGATGATTGGGAAGTTTTTAAAATTCAACAAAAGACAACTAAAAGCCATAAGATGGGAAGGCATGAAGTATGAGGTTAAACCTGCCAATAATTTAAAGCGGGTGATTGAAAGTCTTTTTTTTAAATAAAAGGGATATGAGAGTTGATATTCGGCCACTGAAAAATGATGCGGCTGAACTACTAATTGGAAGCAACGAAATTACTTATAAATTAGTGGGTCCTTTGCATCAGTCTTCACCGTGCAATATACTAGCAGTGTGCCAGACACCCGTGACTGTCAGGAAGCAGGAATGGGTGCCATTGTTAGTACAAAGGGAAAAAGTGCAAGAAGGTCAGAAACACTGGAAGAATGAGCATACGAATGGCAGATGGAATACAGTGACGGAAAATGTATCGGCAAGCATTCTGGTAAAGGGAACAAAAGTACATTCTATTATCTAAATGGGAAGACAATTTACACATCAGAGGTGCAAAGAGACTTGAATCCTCGTGAAGGAGTCCCGGTAGGTTAATTTGCAGGGTAAGTCTGTAGGAAAGAAGGCAAATGCAATGTTTCCATTTATTTCAAGGGGAATAGAATTTAAAAATAAGGACATAATGCCGAGGCTTTATAAGACATTGGCAAGTCTGAACTTGGAATATTGTCAAAAAGTTTAGGCACCCTATCTCTGAAAGGATGTGTTTTCATTGGAGTGAGTCCAATGGAAGTTGGCGATAATAATTCACGGAATTAATGGGTTAGCATATGATGAGCATTTGGCAGCTTTGAGGCTGTTCTCACTGCGATTTAGAAGAAAGCCGGGGAATCTCACAGAAACCTACTGGATGCTGCGAAGACCATGTAAGGGGGATGTGCGCAGCCTCAAAATTGGAAGGCAACGTTTTAGAGAAGAGTAAAGAGTTTATTTCTTGTCTTATCCAGAGAGTAATGAACCTGTGTAATGTTCTAGCACAGAGTGCTGTGGAGCCCTAAACCGGCTGTCACAAACAGTGATTCGGCAGCGCAGCAGACACGGCAATTGTTCTCGTGAATATGAATGTACCTGCTAATTATTGTTCCATTCTGATGGTATTTAACCCCATAGCAGGAACATAGAACATAGAATAGTACTGCACAGTACGGCCCACAATATTGTGTCGACCCTTACACCCTGTCTCCCATATGACATCTCTCCTTAAATCCCTCCACATACCTGCCTGGTAGTCTATTAAATTTCACGAGTGTATCTGCCTCCACCACTGACTCAGACAGTGCAGTACGCGCACCAACCACTCTCTGAGTAAAAGAAAATTCCTCTAATATCTCCCTTGAACTTCCCACCCCTTACCTGAAAGTCATGTCCTCTTGTATTGAGCAGAGGTGCCCTGAGGAAGAGGCGCTGGATGTCCACTCTATCTATTCTTCTTAATATCTTGTATGCTTCTTTCATGTCCCCGCTCATCCTCCTTCTCGTCAGAGAGTAAAGCCCAAGCTCCCTTAATCTCCATCCACAACTATCCACTGCTTCTGTGGGCGTCATTTCTGAATGCACCAGCCAACTTTCCGTGGAAACCAAACCTTCTGACATCATGAATGGTCATACCATGGCTAGGGTTAGGGTCAGGGTTAGGGTTAGTGTTATTAAAATGCATTTACACCAGATCCATTAACACTTTATTTGCAGAAGACCACGTGATAAACACGGACTCCCATCTGTTTCTCTCTCCCATTTTCCCCGCTTTGACTCAGCCGAGTGCAAACATGTGAACTATCCTTCTCCTCCGGGTACAAACCGGAAGTGATTGCCCAACTCACTTAGTGGACAACTGCTCTTCATCCGCATTACCGTCGATTGCCGGAAACGTGAATCTAAGAGTATGATCTCATCTCGGTCCAGAGCATCCCTTTGGCAAGATGCTGTCTAGAACTGAGCTAAATTTGACATTGACATTTGCGTGGGTTAATATGATACCAGTGCAACTTGTTTGGAACAGTCTGAATTCAATATACTGATGGACTGGCTCTGTCAGCGATATCACATGTCCCTACAAATCGCGAAGCAGTAAGGGGGCTTGGCTGATGGAAAGACATTACAACCTTCTGTCCGATTTCCAACTCCCGCAGCTCTTTTCGCTCCTTGAAATACGCTTTGCTCTGCTGTTTCTTCCATCTCCTCTTATGCGCAAAGACATAATAGACCTACTTAATAGAGTCAATTAATTGCTAGTAGCATGTGTCCTTTCTAATGGCACTAAACTCGGTTGATGATAAATCCAGCCCGAACAAGGATTCTAACCCTTTTATTTTCGCATTCTCTTTAAAGTCCCGCTCATCCATTCAGCAATTGCACTGTATTGTGGTCGATAAGGGATACCAACCTGTGTTTTTCCCCAGACAGTTTCATTACATTTTGTATCGCTTGTGAGGTGTATCGGAGACCATGATCCGATTCTACAATCCTCGGCAATGCACAACGAGTAAAAACTCTCTCCAAACAAAATCCTGGCTGCAACGTCAGCGGGTTTCATTATCTAGTTCGGAAAGCCTCTATCCACTTGCTGAACGCGTCCACTATCTCGAGGATATAGTTCAGTCTTCCAGGGTATGAAGGTGAAGATCAAACAAAATAAACCTGCAAGTTAACACATGGCCCCTCTATGGGTCGTAACCTGAAACTGCTTTTCTAGCCGATTTATCTGGGTTATCACTGTTCACAAATCAAACAATTCTTAAAATAATGTACATCACCTCGCAGTTTTGGCCACCAACACAGATTCTTCAACTGTTCGATAGTTCTGTCTGTTAGTTGATTCCCACAAATGTCATGATGACAATACATCATCTGGTTTCGTTCACAATTCTGCTCCTCAAACTTACCACTCTCAAGTATAATCCAATTCCGTGCCTTATCCATCGATATTTCCCATAATTTTCAGAATCCTCTCCTGTGTGTACCTTTGCTAACTCCTGATCCTGTTGCTGTATCATGACTAAGTCTATATGTGAACAGTATATGTACGGTATGTGTACAGGCTGTTTTTTTCTGTCATTCCTGCCTCTATATCTGGATTCCATTTCACCACCCAAGTTTATTCCAGTTATGACTAGCTCACCAGCCCTCCAGCTCCCTTCCGGGGATGTCTTTAACTGAGCCTCCACCTTTTCAATCCATCAGTGCTTTCTCTTGCCTTCTCAATATTTGCTTCATCAAGGGAGGTGATGGCAAAGGTTCGCCTTCGATTGGGATATAACCTCTAGATTTCCATAACGGTAAATATTCGGTCAAAGCACATGAGCATCCAGTGAATGAAGGGAGTTGGGTCATGTACTGTCATCAGAGTTTAGTCTCATTCAGTATCTTGTTCAGCGCAGGAGTGGTGAGTCACAGGGCTTGTTCCTGTTCTCTGCTGTTCCATGATCCCAACATGTCCAGGTGATGTGTTCATATTTGAATGTGAATCTATTCATCATCCGCTGTCCATTCACCTACTTTCATCTCGTTCTTCTGCACTGGCGGGTATAACATAGGACGCAGTGTCTTGCATCACCGGAACAAGCTCTCCAGCCTGCCTTGTCCCTGACGAGCGGAACATTCCCGGCTGTGCAGTGACGTACCAGTGACTGGAATTTCCCAGAGTTCATCAGTCAACCGCCTGCTGCAATGTGAACCTTTGGATAATTCCAGATGTCAAACTGAAGCTTCCCTCGAATTCCTGCTCCCAGACTCTCAGTGCTGCACAGAACAACGTAGTTACAATTTTCCAAATCAAAATGCATGGCATATTGCAGTGGAGTCCGAAACTGTCATCTGAAAATCAAAAAGACTCTTATATTGTTTATGAGTGGGATATAACTCGAATAGACTCACGCTCCGGTTCACATTGAGGAATATGTGACAGATTCAACAAACGCAAGAGTGCCGAGATACACGGTGAATGCAGCAATTTATAATTGCTGTGGGTAATGTATTCATATAAATAATGCTGGTACATGAAACAAGCTGCATTGGTGGTTTTATTTCAATCAAATTATGAAATTAATTACGCACTTATTTATTTAAAATAATTAATATATTTGTTTTGTTTATTTTCATTCAACGTTTCAGAAGTTGTGTTGCCGAACCACAGAGGTTTACGGATCAGATGCAGCTAACTTGGCGCTGCGTGGTTTAGCAACGTATAGCATGCAGAATTATGCCGGGCCGAACGGTCTGTTTACCATATGACCCTATGACGCTGAATGTGCTGCTCAACACAACTGTCATTATTCATCAGTTCACAGTCCCTCTCACAATTTTAACATCATCCAACTGTAGGAGGCTCTTGTTCTAAGAATAGCTCAGTGAATACAGATTCTATTTTAAGAGTATTCACTAGTTTGGTGGAACAGCGGGAAAGAAGGAGAAAAAAAAAATCACCGGCTCACACTGAGTCAGATATTCACAGATACGGGACTGAGACAACACCCGTTACGCTGGAGCAGACAGATACAGAACGAACCACACACTTAACCGATAATAGAAACTGACAGATACAGAATGAAGCCCACACTCTCACCCTGCAGCAGAGACTGACAGATACAGAATGAAAACCACACTCCACACTGTAAATCCGCAGCAACTGATCCTGAATCTACAGAACATTGGAAAAAGATTAGCAATGCGTCCAGGATTTCTGGAGCCACCTCCTTAAGTACCCTGGGATGCAGACCATCAGGTCCAGGGGACTTATCAGCCTTCAGACCCAACAGTCTATCCAACACCGTTTCTTCCCTAATACATATTTCTTTCAGTTCATCCATTACCCTATTTCTTTTGGCCATGATTACATCAGGGAGATTGTTTGTGTCTTCCCTAGTGAAGACAGAACCAAAGTACCTGTTCAACTCATCTGCCATTTCCTTGTTCCCCATAATAAATTCACCATTTTCTGTCTTCACTGGTACAATTTTGATTCCAAATGATGGACGTTGAAGAGCATCTTAGGCGAACTCGGACGATTAAATAGACACTCCAAGAGGACAGATAATCGGACAACAGGCAAGTGTTCGCTCCAGGTCCTGATTCGCCCATTAGTCTGCGGATGGAATCCCGAGGTAGCCTCGAACTGCTCGCAAAATGCTCGCCAGAATTTGTAAGTGAATTAGAGACCTCTGTACGAAACAATAACCGTCGAAAAACCACGTATACGGAAAGCACGGTGCATGAGAATCCCTGCGGTCGGTCGGGCTGATGATCGCTTAGTCAGAAGAATGAATTGAAAAACCCATGGATCACAACTAAAATAGCGGTAAAGGAATTGATTGAATTCAGGCAGGCAATAAAATGTAGAGAAAGGCGAGACTAGGAGCGTGAAGGAATGGGTAAAATTTGAAGTAGTCCCTGAGGAGCGGAATTAAGATTTTTTAACGGGGTCAGGTTTCACAACTCTGGACGAATACAGAACGTCTTTGTATGTACGGACCACCAATATCTTCTTTTATTAAACCGCAGAGTCCGCAAGATGCCAGAATAACCTGTTCTCTTCGAAGTGCGATCCCATTGAAAAATCTCGACAAGTAACCCAGGCAGCACAAGTAATAAGTCAGAACCCCAACCTTGTGGAACCTGCTTAGTTGCATCAAGACTTGCCTGCCTTGGGAATCTGCATCCCTGGAGACGGGGTCGGTAAACTTTTCCCCGATGTTATGGGCTCCAACCTCTGCTCCATATGTGGGTCCCGATTGCATCAGGTTTCTGATTTTTAGAACCAACACTATATGTTATTTTGAAATTAAAACGTTTAGAAAACAATTACCTGCGGATTTGCCGGTTATTCAATCTTTGCTCCTCATGAATATAGCTAACTTCTTCTAGTACCTCCAGATGCCGAATGGATGCCTTCCTCTCTCAAGCCAATTCCACCCTTCCTCTACTGTGAAATTCACTGCCAAGCGCTCCCTGTCTCCAATGTCATAATTCACCTCAGCTGGTGACAGCCGTCTTATAAAGTCCACACAGAGATGCAGATTCTGGTTCGCAGTGGATCCCTGAAGAAAGATAACACACCCATACCAATATCAGGGACGTCTCTCTCAACAATTAAGGGTAGTTTCCTTGTTGGAAGATAACAAAACGGACCTTGAGCTAATTGAAACCTGTGTCAGCCTCCAGGGACCAACGAAATGAACCCGATGTCCTTTTAGTCAGATTAGTCACAGGGGGAGCTATTGAGCTAAACTTTTGAATAAACCTCCTGTGGAAGTTTCCAAATCACAAAAGCTGTTGAATTTGTTTAACAAAATTGCATAAAGGCCAGATTCGCACTGCACTGGGTTCTTCAATGTCCATAATCAGACTTCTTTCTTTCTGAGGTGGCAAATCCAGGTAAGAGATTTTCCAGACAAAGCGTTCACTCTTCGCTAATTCCACAAGCAAGTGTTTTTTTTTTACGCACTGAAGAAACTGAGCTGAGGGGTGGAGTTTTAAGATGGCGACGTAGACATCTGCCTTTTAGGCGCTCTTCATTTTTTAAGCTATAATCACCCTTTAATCAAATCTTTTTGTACTTAATTACATGGGTTGATATTTACGATTTATTTCTTTTTTAAAATAATACTTGATTTAATTTTTTCAAACTTAAAATGTCTGTACCTAAGAAATCGTCTAAAGACCCTATATCTCTCGATGAAATCTCCAGTCTTCTGGATACTAAACTGGATACTAAACTTGCAAGTCTGGAAAATAAACTTACTGCGAAAATGTCTGAGCTTGAAGAAGTCGTTAGATCATTTGATACCAAGCTTCAATCGCTGGCAGCAGATATTGAACGGCATGAAGAAAAGTTTGCGGCTCTTGACAAGATAATTTGTGAAAAATACGTACAATCGAAACTTTGGAGGAGAAGGTACGGTCGACCGCTAAAATAGTGGAGCAGAATAAGTTTAAAATCACCGATCTTGAAAACCGATCTCGCAGACAGAACTTGCGCATTATTGGATTTCCCGAAAATGTTGAGTCTGGTGACTTAACTGAATATTTTTCTAACTTATTGTGGGAAATTTTTGGCGAGGACGCTTTGCGGGTTAAACCTACTATTGACCGTGCCCACAGAGTTTCGAGATTTTCGGCTGCGAGAGACAAGCCACGAGCTGTGATTGTCCGTCTCCATTATCCTTGGGAGAAAGAGCTTATAATTCGATTAGCTCGTCAGAAAGGTATGATTTCTCACAGAAGCAACAAGTTTCGTATTGTTGAGGACTATTCATTCGAGGTGATGAGGGCGAGAATCGCTTTTAAACCGGTGATGGCAGAGATTCATTCGATTGGACTTAAACAAGCTTTAAGATACCCAGCGAATCTCAGAATTACGTTGAGTGATGACAGTCAGCGCTTCTTTAATACTCCGGAAGAAGCGAAGAAATTCGTTGAAGAATATCGGTCTTCTAGTACAATTTGAACTATGTGTTATGTTGAAGAATTTTTGGAGAGAAGACGCCATTCCGTTTTTAGGCTTTAACTTATGAAGCTGCGGTACAGCTTTTTACTTTGGTCTGTAGACCTGTTTTTTTTTTAATTATCATGATTTACAGATACTCTTTTAATTTTACCATAATGTCTTTTTTCTTAATTAAGTTTTTTTCCTATGGATTAGATATACATGTTAAGACTTTGTAATAATGATTTATTTTTTAAGATGTCGTTTCCTTTTCCCATAAGACTTTGCTTTCCGTAAGCGTTTATTTGCCTGTATTTGAGATTGGGACGAATGTTTTGAATTTTTGGACCTTTTTTTCTATATATTGTTGTGGTTATTGAATCCTTTGTTAATCTTATTTTGATGACATTTTTTTTTTAAAAAAAGATCGGCGAATTTACATTTATATTCTGTAATATGGTCCTTTCAAAATGTCGTTTCTTCGTCCCATAAGTCTCTGTTTTTGAAACGTCATTTTCTTATATTTGAATATGTAATCTTTTTTTAAAGGCATATTACACTATTTTAAACTTCAATGGTTATCCTTTTTTTATTAATGATTTTTTGCTTTTTTATATTATTTTTTTTTCATTTTGATTGTTATATATTCTTTCTTTTTACAACCCTGTATTTATATCTGGGTGTTATATAGTTTCTCTTTTCTTTCTTTTCATGAAGTTGCCATCTTGAAAATGGGGGTAATATTAGTATTAGTTTGTGCGCATGCCGCTTGGCTTTTATTCGTGGGGTTGGGGGAGGGGGTAGGGATCTTTTTTCACGATTTTGTTTTTTATTTTTTTGCTTTTAGTCTATGGGCCGACTTTAAATTATTAATATTGTTGAGGTGTCATGGTCTCCGGTTGCTCCTGAATCATTTTTCCTTCTTCCTGAATTATGGGTTATGTGTCTTTTTAACCTTTTATGATATATACAACTAATATTGGCATGATGGATAAGTCTATTAACTTTATCTGTTGGAATACTAATGGTTTGAATCATCCGATTAAACGTAAAAAAATATTTAAAGTATTCCATAGACTAAATGCTAATATTATTTTTGCACAGGAGACCCATATTAGGAGGGAGGATAATCAACATTTTTTTAGGTTCTGGAGGGTCCACAATTTCACTCGAATTGTACCGCCAAAATCAGGGGTGTGTCTGTTTTTATAGACCCCTCAATTTCGTTTACACATCATGAAATTATTTCTGATCCACAGGGCAGATTTCTGTTGATAACTGGTTCACTTTTTAATCGAAAAGTGTTTCTAGTTAATATTTATGCTCCAAACTTTGACTGCCCTGAATTTTTTAAAAGTTTATTTACTTCCTTTCCTAATCTAAACGACTATATGTTGATAATGGGTGGAGATTTCAATTGTTGTCTGAATCCTTTGATGGATAGATCTAAACCTATCCGAATTCTTCCGAATAGATCAGCCTTACTTATTAATTCATTTATGGTTGATTCGGGAATTACTAAAATATGGCGGTTTTTGAAGCCTAAAGATAAAGAATTTTCGTTTTTTTCACATGTATATCACAGTTATTCTAGAATTGATTATTTCCTTATTAATCATCGTTTATTAACGGATGTTACTGATTGTAAATATGATTCTATTACTATTTCGGATCATGCACCTTTGAAGTTATCTATCAAGATTTCGGACTTTTCCAATAATACTAGATCTTGGAGACTTAACGCTACTTTGCTTCAAGATCCAGAATGAATCACCTACATAAAACAGCAAATTGACTTGTTTTTCTCAACAAACTATACTGAAGAGATTGACAGAGGAATACTTTGGGACTCTTTTAAGGCTTTTATCCGTGGACAAATTATCTCATATTCCGTTGGTAAAAGAAAACAAAGATATTTAGATATTGCTTTATTAGTGGATGAAATTAAAGAAATTGGTAAGATTTATTCCGTGACTCCTACCAAAGAACGTTGTAAGAAGAGAGTTGAGCTTCAAATGGAGCATAGCTTATTATTCTCTTCTTCAATTGAGAATCAATTAATTAGGACCAGGGCTCAATTTTATATCCATAGTGATCGAACTGGTAAATTGTTAGCTAACCAATTAAAAGCTGTTTCGACTAAGCGACAAATTATTAAAATTCGTAAACAAGACGGTAATCTAACTACTGATCATAAAGAAATCAATAGCACTTTTCAAGATTTTTATAAATCTTTATATCAATCAGAATTTGATGGCGATCTGTCCATGATGGATATTTTTTTTAACAATTTGAATATTCCCAAACTGACAGATGAAGATCGTAACTTGTTCGATGCTCCTATCTCTATGGTCGAAATAGGAGAGGCAATCTCATCAATGAATTCAGGGAAAGCTCCTGGTCCTGATGGTTATATTATAGAATTTTTAAAAACTTTTTCTTCTTTGCTTTCCCCTTGGTTATGTGAAATCTTTAATGATGCATTTGCTAAGAAGAGATTACCTCAATCTTTTTTTATGAAGCTAATATCTCTCTAATCCTTAAAAAAGATAAGGATCCTACTTTATGTGCATCTTATCGCCCTATATCACAATTAAATGTAGACTCTAAGATTCTTACAAAAATTTTAGCTATTAGGTTAGAAAAGGAACTATCACAGATTATTTCAGAAGACCAAACTGGTTTTATTAGGAATCGGTATTCCTTTTTTAATGTTAGAAAATTGATTAATATAAATTATACCATCACCCACAATCCCAGAATGTGTTATTTCATTAGATGCTGAAAAAGCTTTTGATAGAGTTGAATGGACATATTTATTTAACGCTTTGAGATATTTTAATTTTAGTCTTAATTTTCTATCATGGACCAAACTAATATATTATAAACCTGTTGCTTCTGTTCTTACAGATAATTACAGATCCTCTTTTTTTTTTCAATTATCTCGTGGTACGAGACAAGGTTGTCCCTTAAGTCCTTTATTATTTAATATCGCATTAGAACCTTTAGCCATTGCTATTCGTGAATCTCCTAATATTTTTGGTATTACCCGTAATGAGAAGTTATACAAGTTATCACTTTATGCTGATGACTTGTTGTTATATATTTCTGATCCTGACAGGTCTATTCCCGCTATTTTATCCTTGTTGGCTCAATCTGGTAGTTTTTCGGGTTATAAACTAAACTTGGATAAAAGTGATTTATTCCCTTTAAACGCGCAAACTTTATTGAATGACAGGATACCATTTAAAATTGTTACTGATAACTTTATCTATTTAGGTATAAAAAATACCAAGAAATATAAAGATTTATTTAGACTGAATTTTTTACCTATACTCCATCAAATTCAACAACTTACTACAAGATGGTCTCCCTTATCCTTATCATTAGTTGGTCGGATTAATGCTATTAAAATGATGATTTTACCGAAAATTTTATATTTATTTCAAGTTTTACCAATTTTTAATCCTAAATCTTTTTTTGATAACATTGATTCAAAAATTTCCTCATTTGTGTGGCAAAATAAAAACCCTAGGTTAAGTAAAAGGCAATTACAAAAATCTAAAAAAGATGTTGGTTTAGCTTTACCTAACTTTAGATTTTACTATTGGGCGAATAATATTCGTAACTTAATATATTGGAAATTAGATTTGGATTCACCATTGTGCCCACAGTGGGTAAATTTAGAATGCAATGAGGCACAGGGATATTCTCTATTCTCCGTTCTTGGTTCTTCTCTTCCTGCTGATTTAGTTAAATTCAATAAACAGATATCCAACCCTGTTGTCAAACATACATTACGAATTTGGTTTCAATTTCGTAAGTTTTTTACTCTGAAAAACTTTGTTCTTGATAGCCCTATTTTACTTATTTTTTTTTTCAAACCTTCTTTGACAGATCAAGCTTTTAGCATATGGAAAAGGAAAGGTATAAAATGTTTTCGTGATCTTTTTTTTGAAGGTAGTTTGATGTCTTTCGACCAACCTTCCAACAAATTTAAGTTACCTAAATCTAATTTTTTTTAGATATTTACAAATCAGAATTTTTTTACATAAAGTTCTACCATCCTTCCCCAATTCAACTTCAATGGATTTTTCAGATTTGATTTTTACCTGAAATCCTTGTCAGAATGGATTAGTGTCTTTTATTTATAATATGATTATGAAGATACAACCAGAAATATCAGGTAGAATTAAACAGAATGGGAAAAAGAACTTCAATATAATGTATCAACAGAAAAATGGGAAAAAAATTTACAAATGGTTAATTCTTCTTCTATATGTGCTAAACATGCTTTAATACAATTTAAAATTGTAGATAGAGCTCATATGTCTAAAGATAAGCTTGCTCGATTCTATTCTCATATTAACCCTCAATGTGACAGATGTCCAGATGTGGCTTCATTGACCCACATGTTTTGGTCATGTCCCACTTTATATAACTATTAGAAGGACATATTTGCTACCATTTCCTCAATTTGGAATATCGATTTACAACCTCATTTTATTACTGCTATTTTTGGTATACCAAATGAGGATGGTGATCAGTTTTCCCCTTCAGTTAGACGAATGATTGCTTTTGTAACATTAATGGCCCAAAGGTCTATATTACAAAATTGGAAAGAAGTAAATCCTCCTACCACGTTTAAGTGGTTCTCTCAACCTATTTCTTATCTGAGCTTGGAAAAAAATAGAAGCACTATTTTTGACTCATCAATTAAATTTGAAGAAACTTGGGGACCGTTCATTCGACATTTTCATATGAATTAATTTGGCCTCTTCCAGACCTTCTGTCTGTTTATTCTTGTTCTGGTATGGAGTTCCGGAGTTTTTGACACTATCATATACATATAAACTGTTATTATTGCCCATGTTAGTTTAGTTCAGTGTTTATTTTCTCAATATATATTTTTTCTTGTATTTTTTCTTTTTTTTTTCTTTTGATGATTATTCTTATTTTTTTCATATATAATTATTATAGGCTTGACTGATTAATGTACTATTTTTTCTGTTGATATTTTAATAGGATATTGTTATCTTATTATTAATTTAATTTCAAGTCTATTGCACTTATAACCTATTCATTATTATGTTATGTTTTTTTTATATATGAAACTCAATAAAAAGATTCAAAAAGAAAGAAGAAACTGAGCTACATCTGTTACATGCGGTTACTCACTGTTATTTTGTTGAAACCCCTATAATCCATACAATGTCGCAGGCTTTTTTTGGTTACAGGAAAGCAATGTCCTCCAGTTGAAAAAGTGCGGGGCATGAGTCAACCTGAGGCGAGTGACTCTTCAATGTCTTTGTACAGCCTTTCGTGTCCTGATTGAGGAATCTTTCTCGAGTTGAACAGGATCCTGGGACAAACACAGCTCTTTTCGGGCTATATTGTAGATGTTATCTGTTTACTAAAAACCACAAGTAATGCTGAATACTTGGGGGTGGGGGTGGGGGAAGGAAGCATTTTTGAGATCATCATTGGTCACTAACTCGTAATGTCTGGTGAAGGCGGAAACACTGCAGACAGACTCGGGAACCTGGATATAGAACATTCTCGGGAACAGGCTCGGGAACATTCTAGGAGGTAGACCTAATGACAGCGGTAAGCCGAGCTCGGGATAATGCCATTAGAATAGAATATATCGACGCCACGCTGCGACAAGCAGACATACGTTAAGATGAGAGGGCTCACAAAGGAGGAGATGAGCGGAAATCTAAGCATTTCAGAACTGTCCCTTACCCGGTAACGAAAGGGCCATGAAACATGGCGGAAATTTCTTCGATCAAGTTGATTTTCATTAAGACCAATGGCCCTCAAGAGATAGTCTAACCTTGGGTTTGGGGTCCCCATTTCTCGAACACCCCCACATCATAAAACCATAAGATGTAAGAGCAGAAGTAGGCCATTCTGCCCATTGAGTCTCTCCGCCATTCCATCTTGTTCTGATCCAATACTTGTAGCCGTTTCCACTCCCCTGCCTTCTTCCCATGCCCTTTGATGTCCTGGCTAATCAAGAACCTATCTATCTCTGCCTTAAATACATCCAAATACATGACCCCCTACGGCCGCCCGTAGCAACAAATTTCACAAATTTACCACCTTCTGACTAAAGCAATTCCTGCTCATCTCTGTTCTTAATGGATGTCATTCAAACCGGAATTCATGACCTCTTGTCCTAGAATCCCCTACCATGGGGAATAACTTTGCCATATCTAATCTGATCAGACCTTTTTAACATTTGGAATGTTTCTATGAGAACCCCCCACCCCCCGCCCATTCGCCTGAACTCCAGGGAATACAGCCCAAGAGCTGTCAGATTTTCCTCATACGGTAACCCTCCCATTCCTGGAATCATTCTCGTGAATTTTCTCTGAAGCCTCTCCAATGTCAGTACATTGTTTCGAAGATAAAGAGTCCAGAACTGCACACAATACTCCATGTGGCATCACGAGTGCATTATAGAGCCTCAACACCACATCCCTGCGCTCTTTTACGCTATACCTCCAGAAACGAATGCCAACATTGCATTCGCCTTCTTCACCACCGACTGAACATGGAGGTTAAAATTTAGAGCATCCTGCACAAGGACTCCCAAGTTGCTCTTCATCTCTGCATTTTAAATTATCCCCCATTGAAAATAATAGACTGCCCGTTTATTACTTTCCACCAAAGTGCATGACCATAAACTTACCAAATTTGCATTTCATTTGCCACTTCTTTGCCCATTCTTCTAAACTATGTCTCTCTGCAGACTCTCTGTTTCCTCAATACCACCCAGTCTTCCATCCATCGTTCTGTCACCAGCAAATCTAGCCACAAATCCATTCATCCCATATTCCATATCATTGACTTATGAGTATGACCATATCAGTAACTTCCCTCTAATTCCATGGGCTCTTATCTTGCTAAGCGGCCTCATGTGCGGCACGTTGTCAAAGGCCTTCTAAAAATCTATGTACACCACATCTAATACATCCTCTTTGTCTGTCCTGCTTGTAATTTCTCAGGTAATTACAGTAGCTTAGTCAGGCCTAATGTTCCTTTCAGGAAACGATGCTGTTTTTTTGTTTTTTTGCCTATCTCCGTAATCCTATCCCTAACAATCGATTCCAACAAATTTCCAACCACTGATATCAGGTTAACGGGTCTATAGTTTCCTTTCTGCTGCCTCCCACAGACCTAAATAATTACGGACAGAGCCTGAGACCACAGGTGTCCGGCAGGCTAGTTCCTTATCGCTCCAGACCAATAACGAGGTCCCATGTACCCCAGAGGTCCTGGCATTAAGAGGTATCATCGGGACCGTCACAGCCGTGCCCCGATTCCATTCAAGGTTAGCTCGGTGTACTTTCACACTTCATTCTCAGGCCCAGCATCAGAATCACGCAGAGAATGGGAAGGGTTAAGCAAAATTAGGAATCTGATTAGCACAACAAAACAGTTCTTGGATAACTCGGGATAACTCGGCCAGAAAAACGCGGCGAATAAAAAAAAACTCAGCAGCAAAAGCGCCGTTCTGAGACCGATCGGAGGCCGTGACAAAAACTTAAATTGATTCGATGAGGAAAATAACCCAAATAGAGAATTTCCTAAGTACAGAGAGTGGAGACCAATCGTCCCAGAGGGGGATGAAGAATATTGGAAAATAGAGACAATCAAGACGAACGCCTGGCCAGCGACGGCTCCTTCTCCCGGGTGTAATATTCCTGTCTTTTGACTGTTAGTGGAGGATACGGGCAACTTACCGTGTGTGCACATAGGAATTTACTCTACATTTATAGCACAGCTGCTTTCGACCATGTGCTTTTCATTCTCGAACTTTTGCATATTTTGATGTGTCTCCTTTGGCGCTACACCACGTCAAATAATGCCTCCACTTTAATCTCTTCCATAGATGCGCCTGCGATGCCTGTTGACATTGGACAATTTATGTCCAGTTATACTTCCCGGCGTGCGTCGTGTAAAATTAATTGTCACAAGGCCTGACGCAGAATTACGGGGGATGAAATAAACGACTAGAAAGTGATAAGAAGTTAAGACAAAGACCTGGAGAAGGTCAGAAGGTCTCCGACAGAAAGATCGACCTTTTATATATTCGCACAGTCGCTGCCTGACCTGCTGAATTCTTGTAGTTTTCTGTGTGCTGCAATTAAATTGATTAATGGTTTGCTGTGTTCAGTATTAACTTATATTACAGAAACGTACAGACAGCATATTCCGTTTTTATATTCCTATGGCAGGATCTGGAAACGAGACAATTCCAGGAGTGAAACAGCTCAGTCCTGTAACATCATAATATTGATCTGTGCTATGAAAGCCTATAAAATCTACAATGGGCAAAATTAATAAGAGCACTCACGAAACCGACTGATGAGCCCGACTGTTTCGCAATGACATTCACTGACTTCTCGAATCGTCATTTCTTCATTACTGAGATGTTGCAATTTCGTGTCAAACTATCCACACCTCATCACAATTGGGATTTTACATGAATTACATCATGTTTATTTTTACTCCAGCTGTTGGAAGACACGTCAGCCTTGTGTAGTATTGAATACTCAGCGTGCTGGAGCGAGTATAAATGAATGACCGCGGAGATTAATCAGCTCAGAGATTCTTCAGGGAGATCGCGGGCAGCTGGAAGACAGGCTGAATCTCACACAGTATGATTGAAACACTTTACCGTGTGAGAAAGATATATTACATGATTATTTTCATCATAGGTGTCCATGGTAAGAATACAGGCGAACTAACACTTGTTCTGTGTGAGCGGTCTTTGGACTCGATCGGTTACCGACAGCGTTGTGATGCCGGTGTATCAGTAAGTGCGGTGCAGACATTGTGACAAAACTTTGTGTTCGATCAGAAGTTCCCTTGTACGGTTTAGTGTACCGAGAAATGTTTCCACGCCCTATCATCCGTGAAGTGAGGAGGCAGTTAAGAGCCACGCGTCCGTGAGAGGGCATGCGGGCTAAAGTAGAGGCGATATTCTGCTCTGGAAGAATAAGCATCAGAGCATTCAGAACAATATTAGAGCAACCTCTAACAGAGGCAGCTGTTTTGAAGTCCCTATATTCTTTCCTATGGATATTGGATGGTTTACGCACTAACATGCCAAATATCTGAAATGTTGAGCGGGTCAGGCGAAACTTTTAAAAGTGAAAATTGGAGATTTCTGATCGGATACGCGGCGTGACGGAGTCCCGTGAGGAGTAGATGTAGTCTTGAAAAGAAGCGATCTAACCCGGTGGGCGGGTGAGAAACGCGAATCGAGGAGGCGGCCGGGACATGCGAACCGGGGTAACGAATTCGGTTTTAACTTGTTAAGAGGACAAAGGCGTGAGAACCGGGGATTCACGAATTGTATGCGAAAAGTGACAGAACATAGGTGACGGGTACGAGGTGATAACCATCCCTGAGAAAGTTGCCGCGGTACCGAGGCTGCACACATCAGTCGAAAACCAAATGGCCCTCGGCGATCAGATCGAAGTGTCTCATTGCAATCCCCGCTTCCCTCCCAGTACCGAGTACCGTTACCGTTCGCCCAGCGTGTGAAATATCTAAGAACCCGATTTCCACCTTTTAAACCTGGAGAAATTAGTTGTCTGCAAAGTTTGATTCTTCTCAATTTCCAGCTTATCTCTACACTAGGACCCACGAAGCGGCGACGCAGAAATACATTCATTCTTTTTGCTTTTCTCCAGTGAATTTAGTGGCGATTGCGATCCTGTCCCGGGGAAAGTGCGGCCTCTCCACCTGCACCACGCGCTACCTGGTGGCCATGGCAACGGCCGATCTACTGACCATTATCTTTGATGTCTTACTGTGGCGGGTCAGTTATTACTACTTCCCCGGGACTTTCCTGGACATCACCCCCGTGTGCAGTGTGATCGGTGCCCTGGGTGTTGCAGCCACTGACTGTTCTGTCTGGTTCACCGTCATGTTTACGTTTGATCGGTTTGTCGCCATCTGCTGTCAGAAGCTGAAAACAAAATATTGCATCGGGAAAACTGCGGTTGTGGTTCTTACAACAACTGCCGTTCTGATGTGTATTAAAAACGTGCCCTACTGCTTTCGATTTCGTCCTGCGAAAGTAATTGACAATATACCCTGGGACTGTATTTCCAAGGCGGACCACTATACGGATCCCGGTTGGGTGGGGTATGAAGTGCTTTCTACCGTTTTCACGCGATTACTCCCGTTCGTGTTAATACTCCTGTTCAACGCTCTGACAGTCAGACACATTTTAGTGACTAGTCGCGTCCGTCAGGGGCTGAGGGGACAGAACAAGGCGCAGAACCGCAGTGACCCGGAGATGGAGAGCAGGAGGAGGTCTGTGATCTTACTTCTCACCATCTCCGGAAGCTTCATCATCCTGTGGTCGGTGAATGTTGCCGAATTCCTTTACTACACAATTGCCGGAGTGGACCAAAATAATTACAATGATTCGGAATACATACTTGAACACTCCGGATACATGGTGATGATATTAAGTTGCTGCACGAACACGTTTATTTATGGGATAACTCAGTCGAAGTTCAGAGAGCAGTTCATCAGCGCAGTGAAATATCCGCTCAGGTTAATTATTCAACTGATGAATAAACAAAATGTTTAAGCTATTTTCAGAGGTGGTCACAGTGTTTTCTATAATAACACTAAGAATGGCGGTCATCGGAGAACGTGGCAGTGGAGAGAATATAACTGGTTTCGAACTTGAGAGGGACAGAGTACGTGACCGCCAACTCCTACCAATTACTACACTCAACTTTCCTTTGACTTTTTACATTGTTTGCACCATATCTCCGCCTTCGTCACGGACCGGGGCATTTCCATAATGAATCACGCACCCCACCGTAAATGATCATCAGTCATGTGACCTATAAAATCGTTGCTTCACCATAACGGAGAGGAATCGGTACATCAAGCAGAAATATTGCCATTACACGTAAAGAGGCGAAATTCACACGAAGCGCCCGGAGAGCAGATCGGGGTTGGTCCCACTCTGCGCCGCAAAGTGATTTCATGATTGCGTCTCATGCCGCCACGTCCTTCAACACGCTGTGAGCAGACAACTTCCCGTTAACCGCGATCCGAACGTCAACTCTGACTGTATCTGCATCCAGTGACTTGGTATCAACTTTGTGATGCCTTCAGCATTGAACTTGAAAGTTCAATTACCGTGTGAAAAAGTCCATTTCTAAGGAGAGCTTCATGAATGTGTTGCGAAGGAGCCTTTCTTCCACATTTCCCTGTGTGCATGCTTTAGAGCGTAACAAAGAAGTTTAATGAATGCAACATGTTAGGAGTCGGCGAAAGGCACTTTAGACAGCTTTGGGCTAATGTCTAATGGTTAATGTAGACGGTCAAATCGTGTGGGATAAGGGTATAAACACACTGGATAATGCCTCACCAGCAGTCGGAACTTTTACTACAATCAATTGAAACACCTTGACTGCACCCAGGTGATCGCCATTTAACTAATAACGTGACTTCTAAAACCAGCTGGCTGCACCAGTGATGATTTGGTGTGTCATATTAAAGGGGGTGAATAATTATGCAATCAATTATTTTGTGTTTTATATTTATTATAATATTAGATCACTTTGTAGAGATCTGTTTTCACTTTGACACGTAATAGTCTGTTTCTGTTGATCAGTGTCGATAAAGCCGAATTAAATCCATGGTGATTTTGTTGTAAACCAATAAAACATGCAAACTTCACCGGGAGGGGGATGAATACTTTTTATAGGAACTGCAGGTACACTGCCTGAGATATTTGCATTATCCTGTATTTGTCAAGGTGGAGAGGTGAGAGAGATTGGAAATCTTTGTTTCCAGCAATTCCCTTTGCATTTCGAGTCCCGATGAAGGGTCTCGACCCGAAGCATCGACTGTTTATTCACATCCATAGGTGTTGCCTGACATGCTGACCTCCTCCCGCAGACAGTGTATACAGCTCTAGGGCAGCTACTGTATCTCGTGTCTTTGTAAATCTGTCGGGGACAAAGAATATCGAGAGCACCACTGCAGGGCAGAGGGCAGGAAAGGGCGGCCATGGACGAGGGAGAGGGGGGCACAGATGCCGGTCCAGCCAGCACTGTGACTTTAGGAGAAGAGATTTGATTGCAAAGAATTAGCTCATTGATCATTACAGAATGTCGCTCTGGTGCTTCACACTCTCCCCCTTTTCCCTTCTCCCTTTCCCTGTTCCCTTCCCAATCTCCCTCCACAACTTGCATTGTTTTCCGGCAGTAACTTCTGCATTCGCGCGGGATCGCAGTGAATAGCGAGGGAGGTTACCGGAAAATGCAACGGGATCTGGACCAGCTGAGAGATTACGCTGAAAATAGCTGAACATGGCTAATCGATAGTAGGAATAGCCGACCAGCCCTGTGGGGCATTGCTGCTTTTATAGAGATGGAATAGAGGAAAGATGTAGTATGGTCTGGAGAGAAAATCAGGGTAGTTCGTAGGAGGTACGTATATCACAAAGGAAGGAACAACATGCGACGTTCTCTGGAGAAACTTAGAAATACAAAAGATGTGATCACAATGATAGGATAACAGAACAGGACCGTTTGCAAAAGTTAGAGATGGAAATATGTAGCGAATTCAGAGATACGCGTGCAAGCAACAATAGGGTGTAAAAGGGTGAATTTCCCCTCCAAAGTAATGCTTGGAACTGCCTAATACCCATCTATTTAGATTGGGTAGAATATGTGAAGTACCTCCAGGAATAATAATGGCACTGAAAATCAAATGGTTGCAATCAATTTCGTTTGAGAGAATAATACTTTGGGCTTATGTGGTAGTGGAGAAGTCGTTCGGAACGAATGAGTGATGTTTGTAAGGTCATTTTGCCTGTAAGTAACCAAATTGAATCAGGCTGCTTCAGGATGATGGAATGCAGTGAATTGTTTCTGGTTTCTTTTGGGATTTTCGGCATTTATCATCTTTAATCTGTTGGGCTTTAGTCTGTTTTTCTGATAATATTTCATATCTGCATTTACATTTCAGAACTAGAATTTCGACGCTTCCATGCTGAAGTCTAGACGTTGATTAGCTTTACTGAATTTATTGTTCATAAACTTAAGAAAAGAAATCCCACTTTTCTACGTATATGGTGCCGTACATTTACTTGGATAATAAATTTACTCATAATGCGATCATTCCGGTTTCATCTCTTCGAGAAGGCCAGTTGGCTGTTCTCTCCAAGTCGATATCCTCCCTATAAACTATGGTAATGTTATCCATACTCAATGGTACAGACCTTTCTCTCACCTAATGTCCTCTCTATCAGCGCATTCATAACCAGGAAGCTGGAGATGTCAATCGACCCATCCATCGGCCACATGTCCATAACCAAGTTTCCATAATCGTTAGCATTCGTTACCACATGCATATTTAAAATAATCTGTTGGTCAAACTCTTTCGGGGGTGAAGAAACTAATGTTCGCAGTTTTAAACTAAACTAGCTAAAGTTCAGTAATTTAAAGAATGTTACGGAAAGACAATTGGACAACATCGCTTTGCTTAACAATACACTCTAAAAAAGCACGTTCTCATTAAAAATTGACTTTGTAATTTAAACAAGATTATAATAAATACATTTTTTCAATCACGTTAGACGCGGGACATGCTTTATTCACTCTCCATTGAACTGCATTGGAGTAGAAAACGGAATCGATAGAGGTACCTGTCTGGAAGTGAAGTACCTGTGTATTACCTTTGGGCTCTGTAAGCATGTATTTCATCCACGCATTGTAGCTAAATAAGCAAATACATTCAGATTCAACAATTCAAGCAGAAATCGATTCAATTTCATCTACTGAATATGTGTGTGTGTGTGTGTGTGTGTGTGTGTGTGTGTGTGTGTGTGTGTGTGTGAGTTAACAAGAGCGGTCAAGGTGATTGCCAATGGTGACGGGGTGTCGCAGCGTGTAAAAATGCGACCACGTTGTTTCAGCGATCATATTAGAATTTAATCGCGGTCTTTCCCTGTGTGGCATGTTCGACGTGCCACATTCTCTGTTACCCACTTACGTTCCACTTTTCTCCAAAGTTCAAAAAGACTTGCGGTGGGTCAGTCAAGGTTGGTTCGTTCCCGTCCACGAATCAGATTGCTGGTCGAGCTCCATTCAAAAGTCCTCCACTTCCTAGACAAATATTGTGTCCGTTGCAGGATGAAAGACACAAGGATTTCGTGATTCGGTGAAATACTGTTGGACCCTGATGCTGTTGTGAATGCATCGAGAGAACAGTGGATGGCGGTGACGCCAAGTGCGGAATAAGTTCGAGAATGAACTCAGACTCAGGCTCCATTTAAACAAGACAACCAAACCCAATCGAAAGGCCAAATCACTAACTGTAGAACTAGATATTGATCTCTTACGATTAAGCACTGATTTCTCAGCACGAGCCCATTAAGTACATACTTTCCATGAATGAATGCGGCAGACAATAATTAGCCGAATGGGTCTAAAGTACAGAATTCAAAGTACAACTTATTATCAGAGTACATACATGTCACCACGTACAACAAGGAGATTCTCTTTCTGCGGGCATACTTAGAAACTCTATAGAACAGTAACCGTAAACAGGATCTGTAAACGATAAATCTCAAGAAATGTAAACTGTAATCAAACTGCGCAAACGAGTGGTCTAGAATCACTTCCTTGGTCTTACTGACTTTCAGTGAGAGGTGTTGTTATCACACCACTCAGCTAAGATTTCAATTTCCTTCCTTTGTGCTGATTCATCACTCCCTTTGATACAGACCACGACAGTGGAGTCATCGGCAAACTTGAATACGCTGTTGGAGCTGTGCTTAGCCACACAGTCATAATTGTAAAGCGAGTAGGGAAGGGGGATAATTACACATCGGGGCGGTTCTCCTCTCCTGATGGAGATCGTGGAGGTGATGTGTTTGCAAATCCGGACGAACTATGTTCTATAAATGAGGAAATCCATGATCCATTTGCCCAAGCGAGTATTGAGACCCAGATCCTTCAGTTACTGATCAGTCTTGAGGAGATAATGGTGTTAAATTCCGAGCTGTATTCGACAAGGAGCATCATGATGTATGGCTCCTTGGTGTCCAGATGTTCCAGGGTTGTATGAGTAGACGACGAGCGAGCATCTGCTGTAGACCTGTTGCTGCGGCTGGCGAATTGTAGCGAATACGTCGCCACTCAACAAGAGCTGATATGCTTCAACACCAGTCTCTCAAAACTCTTTATCACTGTAGATGTAAGTGCGACTGGGCGATAATATTTTGACAGTTTACCGTCTTCTACTTTGGCACTTATGATTCAACCTTGCTTGAAGCAACTGAGCACCACACACTGTCGGAGCGACAGGTTGAAGATATATCCGTTAAGACCCATTCTTTTTTTTCCAGCGTGAATCTCGAGATGGATGTTGTTCCATGCTCTGAAACAGAAACAAAGACTAATAAACCCCAACAACTGAAACATACACTGTAGTCAGGAAAACTACTCAACACTCACCCTCGGGACTGGGTCAAGAGTAATTGTGCCAAGTTACAATAGGAAGACTGCGGGGCTGTGAAAGATAAACTAGAACATAGAGCGTGAAATATTGGCGGTTGTTTAGGGTTTTATCGTATCGGAGCGATAAAGGGACCTTGGCATTAGCAAGGAAAGAGGTCAGTTTAACTGGTGGAAGAACAACAAATTGCAGCGCATTCCCGACCCTTGTAAGGTGTCGATCTGGAAGATGAGGTGCCGGTCCTCAAATTTAAGTGCAACCTCACGATGGCAGTGGCGGAGGCTGCAGACAGAAAAAAGAACTTCGAATATCGTGGGTTAACCATTATAGTGCGATGCAACAGGGAACAGTCAAAGCACGCACATCTGTTTTTTTCTTTATGTAGTGGGTACATCATTGTGAACACTGACAGTACAGTAGCCAAGGTCGGCACAAATGCATCGAAGCCGTTATGCCATTTCCTTTAATCAGAATGAGACGAGGAAGGTAAACAACTCACGCTAAATTAGGCAAAAGCACACTTCTACTGAACCTACTCCCTTCATATTAGATGCAACAATAAGCAAATGCTTTAAGAAACAAGTCAAGGAATATATCTGCAGCTTGCTGCTACCCAGACTGGATCCTCTACAATTCGCCTACCGACACAACCGATCGACAGATGACGCAATAGCCACAGCTCTGCACACCATCCTTAAAATATGGAGAACAGGGTTGCTTATATGAGAACACTGTTCTTGGATTACAGTTCAGCATTCAACACCATAATTCCCACCAGGCTGGATAAGAAGCTAAAACACCTCGGCCTAGACCCTGCCTTGTGCAGCTGGATCCTAGACTTCCTGTCAGATCGCCGGCAAGTAAATGGGCTCCCTCACCTCTGCGCATTTGACCCTTAACACAGGAGCCCCTCAGGGCTGTGTACTAAACCCCCCCTTTACTCTCTGAATGCCCTCGACTGTGTCGGCACTGACAGATCTAATCTGCTAATTAAATTTGCAGAGTACGCTACACTAATTGGCCTGATCTCGTATTAATGAGGAAGCCAACAGAGAAGAGTACACTGATACTCACTGAGAGTCATTAAGTACAGCTCAAATTCTATATTTCATTTTCTTGCCGACATCCCTGTCGGTTGCCGAATATAATGCATTGACAGATCAACAAATAGGAGGGAGATTGAAAGTTTGTCTGAGCAGTGCCACAATAACACCCTATCACTGTATACCGCGGCTATTAACATTTCAGAGGCTCTGTCCTTGGTTCAGAATGGCAGCTGAGCTACTGGCGAAGAATCGCATTGCACATAAAACGTTTACCAAGTTCAGTAGAGGTTTGATGAAGAGGCTATTGACTGATAGCAAATTACCTTGAACGTAAAATGCTACTTAAAATTGAGGATTAGCCCTTACCCAGAACAGGTAAAGCCTTCCCAACCACTAATTACAGCTACAGAGAGAGGTGTCGCAGGAAAGTAGCTTCCATCATCAAAGGCCCACACCATCAATGTCATTCTCTGCTCTTGGTGTCTCCAACGGGAAGAAGGTAGAGGATCCTCAGGACCCACACCAACAGGCCCCGGAGCAGGCATAACACAAAGGTTAGGCCTTTGAACTTGAGGGGATAACTTCAGACAACTTCCCTCTCCCCATCTCTGCACTATTCCCGGCGACAATGCATTCACTTTCAAGGACTCTGTGGTCTCATGCCCTTGATATTTATCACTCATTTATCATTATATTTTTCATACACCCGAGGTACACGGCCATGGCCAAGCGCAATCGCTTTGCAGTTGCTGGAACTTTCGCATTATTCTACTGGTGTTTAGTGTTCTGGCTTTCTGTAGATTTGCGTAGATATTGATGTGTAGCCCTAATTGTTTAATGCTACTCTGTAGTGCCGTTGGGATAATATCAGTTGTGGATATTACTATTGAGACATTGGATGCCTTGTTACTGTTCCATTGTCTTTCAGTTCCTTCTTTTACTTTATCATGTCTCCGGTATTTTTCACCTACTGAATTCTGCATGTTATATCAAAGGTTTCAAAAGTTTCAAATGTACATTTACTGCCAGAGAAATGTACACAACACACGTACTGAGGTGCCTTCCCTTCGCAGCCATCCACGAAAACAGAGGAGTGCCCCAACAAATGAACGACAGTTAAATGTTAGAATCCAGAAGTCCCTCCACCCCGCAGCACCCATCTCTCCCGCGCCTAAGCGACAGCAAAAGCAACAATTCCCCCTCGCCCCAGCGGCAAAGAAAAACATCGGCATCACTCACCGAGTACTCGCGTGAGCAAAGGCACAGACTTGCAGTAATCCAAAGACTACTAGATCACCTGGTTTTCGGCATACCACAGGATCTCTCTGTCCCTAATACGGGAGAAAGAGGCGCCTCCGTTTCACAGCGAGAGGAAAGACATTACAAACATCTCGCTGGTTTACGATGTTGGAAATCCGTTACGTCACTTTATTCGATCTCCCTGCCAGAATATCCCAAAACTCTCTGTTCTCCGGGCACACAACCGTAGATCTTCCGACTCCCCCGACGACACGCGGATCTCCTGCCGTGACACCGACCTTCGATCTGCCCTTTTCCAGAGCCCCGAGATCGTAAACCACCAAAAGCGAGCCGAACACCGGCTAGTGGTGAAACGCCAAGAGCGTGTCCCATACCCGCAAAGAACCGTAATCAACGTGTAACACCAGGTCAGTGTATTCAGAAGAACCCTGAAATGGAAAAAAATAGAGATAATAAAGATGTAAATAGAGCTGCTTCCGAAGGTGCATGCACAGGAGTCGCCGATAGGCGCCATTAACCACAACCCCCCAGGCTCCAGCTTCAAGAATGATATGTGTTTGGAAAGGCTATATCTGCTACACAGATTGTTTCTGCTTGTTAATTATGTAATATTATATCCGGGGGATTATTATGTATGAATATATCTATAATGATTGATCGTTCGTAATGTAATTTCCAGGTCACGCTGGCACTAATACTGGAGCAGCATTGTATTTGTAGTAAGGAATAGCTTTTTTTAATGGTTTTATACTTTAAACGAATGCTTTGGTGAATGCTGTTTGTATCTTCATCGTGCCAGAATAAGTAATCACATTGAGTTAGACTGCGGGAGGATCATATAATGTGTTGAATTGCCTTCGGTTTCTTGTGGCATGTTCTTGAATTTATTAATCTTTCTTTATGTAAGCTATTAATATTTAGCTTTAAACACCTGGTCCGATATTGGAACAAGGAACCGCTCTGTTTCTTGGAAGAGGTCTACAACTGCAAGCCAGGCTTTCGTGTCGACATCTAGTCAATGATTATGTACAGGAGATATTGGCTATACGCGCAGGAACGCCAATCGCAGTGTTTTGCCTATAAGGTGACATATAGCTACTTCGATAATAAATTTACTCAGAACTTTGAATGTGATCATTTCGGTTCAAATTGATCCGAAATCCCAATTGGTCGTTCCCTGCAAGGCGATATCCTACCTATGAACTACAGAGATGTTCTCCGTGGACAATCGTGCAAATCTCTTCCGCACCTAATTTCATCTTTATCAGACCACTGTTAGTCCGAAAGGCAGAGATGTAAATAGCACCCATCCATCAACAGTATTTCCAGAAGCAAGTGTTATGTGGTTTCCTTTCGCAACCACCTGCACATTTCACAGGATTCACTGTTCACTGGTCGAACTGTAACAGCGATGACTAAAAGTAATTGCAATAGTTTTACTCAACACACTGAAGGTCAGTAAGAAAACAATTATGTTTAGGAAAGAAGATTGTCAGTGCGAGATAATAACATTTAATTTTTTTTATGATAGGTTAAGGTTTACTGTCGATGGGACCTTTCTTATTGTGGATAGAGTTACATCGGGATAGCAAACTGAATTTGCAGTCCATATCCGTTGTAAGTGAAATACTTTGCATTATGTCCGGATTCTGTTAACGAAACAAAGAATTGACAAGTAAAATTGTTATTGAATATGCAAAAATATCAATTTCAAAAATTAAAACAGAAATGGATTCCACTTCAACTTCCGCCTCTGTGTGTGTGTGTGTGTGTGTGTGTGTGTGTGTGTCTGTGCGCGCGGGAGCGAGAATAAGTATAATCTCAATGGTAGGACGAACGTTACTGGGATCTTGTAGTCATGTGATATAGAAGCCTTATGGTCTTGTGGAGCGCTTCCCTCGTTGTGGGGTGCAGTGCACTTGATGTTAATTTTTATCCCGTCTAGAATCATACGTTTTTTACATCATTTCGTTGCATGTCAGCGACACCATTTTCGGGCTGAGAATTTGATCTGAGTTGATTTTCTTCTCACTGTACTCAGCCAGTTCTCGTCAGCCTTCACTTATGTTTTCTAGTCCTTGTCCGCCTAGCAATATATCATCAAAGCAGACAAAAATTGGGAGAGCAGGTAAGAGATTGCAATCTGCTGACTCGCCAGGTAATGGATCATAAAATCCAGTCGGCCTTTGCAAATTCCCTAGAAATATCCTATGATTGATAAACTCACTTTGTACTCATCTCAGAGCACATACATCTTAGGACAGAAAACCATGAGACATTGGAGCAGAATTAGGCCATTTGCCCATCGACTCTTCTCCACCATTTAATCAAGATTGAGAACAAAGGAGTTCCATCGCATTCTGGAATCTGTAGAATCAAGGTCGCAATGTATAACAGAGCAGCAGGTGGGAGACAGGCAGACAGACAGGAAGACAGGAAGGCAGGCAGACAGACTGACGAATAGATATGTACACCAGTTGCCCACAGGAACTCTAACCGGCAAGAGCAGTGGACATAAAGAAAGATACAGCCCTTGTTCCTATCATGTGGTCCCAGGAATGGTGGCATCCATTTAGAGACTGTGCTTGCAGTCTCCATTTGGTGAGTTGGTTGTTGATCGGATCAGAGTAACTAAACGTGTGTTGATGATCTTCTGCAAACCCCATTTCCGGAAAAGTTAGGATATTTTCCAGAATGCAATAAAAACAAAAATCTGTGAAATGTTAATTCACATGAACTTTTATTTAACGGCCAGAAGTACAAAGAAAAGGTTTTCAATAGTTTTACTGACCAACTTGATTGTATTTTGTAAATATAAACAAATTTAGAATTTGATGGCTGCAACACACTCAACAAAAGTTGGGACAGAGGCATGTTTACCATTGTGTTACATCACCTTTCCTTTTAATAACACTTTTTAATCGTTTTGTAACTGAGGATATTAATTGTAGTAGATTTACAATTGGAAGTTTTATAGTTTTCCCAGGACTCTGTGATATCCCAGGCCAACATTTCTGTGCCGATCCTCTACTTCCTTTAGAATTTTCGCACGGTTACCTATAGCCCTTTATTTCTCTAAGCTCCATGTCCATATTCAAGAGTCTTTTCCAGGGCCCTATATTATCCGCCTCCACCACTGGCCCCGACAGTCCACTCCATGCACTCAGCACTCTCTGACTAAAAATAAATAACTGTATTTACTTCCCAGCACATTAAAACTGTGCCCTCTCATGTTAGTGCCATATGAGGACGATGGAATCTGTCCCAAATGCAACACACAGACAATGAAATACTAGGAACTAAACTATGTTTATTAAGAATGCTAGGAAAACCAAGGAGCGAGGACAAAATGATAACACGAAGGTAGACGAAGAGTGACAAACCCGAAACCTGGACTTGGACTTGGGACCAGAACTTGGCAAGGAACTCAGATCATGACTCTGGACTCTGGTCTTTGCAGGGACTTGGCTCGGACTTGACTCAGATTTGACTGGGACTAGACGTGGACTTGACTGTCGAATTGGACTCGGAACTTGACTCTGGACCTGGACTTGGAAATTAAATTTTGACTTGGACTAGGCTCAGACATGACTTAGGCACAGGACAAGGAACAGTGAGGCGAAGCTCATCCTTGGACACAGGACATAGAGCCGGGACTCTTCTTAGATACAGGGCACAGACCGTTTCCCACTCAGGATAACGGCAAACGGCCGGACCTACCCAGCGGAGGAGAGACCAAGGGTAGACAAAACTGCACAACGTTAGACAGTTCTTTAACTTGACACGAAATGGCTCCACATAACGGCAAGCCTCCAACGCGACGCAGGAACCACAGAGAGCGGCTCCAGGCTCACTCTGGTGTGTTAACTTGACGGGGATTCTGACGAGGTCACTGAAAAGGTCACTGACAACGTTGCTGAAGAGGACGGTCCAGCAAAGATAAACGACACCGCAGAGCTATTTAAGTTGCCAACCCGAAACGAGAATCAGGTGCCTCAATTAAAGCGCCCAACGGAACAAGGGTGAGAGAAAAAAAAATAGCCGGAATGCAGACTTCACGGCACGGACCGAACCGTGAAAGTAACACCCCCCCCCCCACCTCCACCCCGCTCTCTATGGGATCCTCCTGGCGATTCAACAGGCTTGCCCGGATTATCGACGACCCGGACGGGTGATTTCCTTAACTAGAGGGAACCCTGTTTGGCAAGTGTTTTGGTCTGCGTCTCTCTCGCTGGGTCCATCTTTGGCCGGAACGTTCTGTCACAAGTCGGCAATTGAAGCGGACCCAACTGCAAGGCACAGACATTGAAGTATTGGGAATTGCATTATGTTTATTCAGAATGCTGGAGATGCCACGGAGCGAGGACAAAATGCTCACATGAAAGTAGACGGAGAGCGACATACCAGAAACCAGAAATTGGCACTAGAAGGTGACAGGGAACTCAGGTCATGACTCGGGACTCTGGTCCTGGCAGGGACTAGACTCAGACAGGGCTTGGAGCTTGACTCTCGGACTTGGACTTGGAACTTGACCCATGGCGGTCTTGAAACTTGACACTTGACGTTGAATAGGTTCAGACTTGACTTAGGTACATGACAGGGAACACTGAACCGGAAT
Source organism: Hypanus sabinus (assembly GCF_030144855.1). Classification (NCBI taxonomy): domain Eukaryota; kingdom Metazoa; phylum Chordata; class Chondrichthyes; order Myliobatiformes; family Dasyatidae; genus Hypanus; species Hypanus sabinus. The sequence continues at coordinate 400,901 of NW_026781236.1, read as the reverse complement.
CCTCCCTGGACACAGGACGTAGAGCCTGGACTCTTCTTGGACACAGGGCACAAAACAATGTGACCGTTTCCCACTCAGGGTAGTGGAAAACGGTCGGACCTACCCAGCGGAGGAGAGAACGAGGGGAACAAAACCACACAACGACAGACTATTCTTTAACTTGACATGAAAAGGCTCCAAGTAACAGCAAGCCCAGACGCGGCCAGGGAAACACAAACTTTACTGACGAGGACGGTCCAGCAAGGAATCACTGGACCACATAGCAATTTAGGTTGTCAGCCCGAAACGGGAATCAGGTGCCTCGGTTAAGTCGCCCAACGGAACAAGGGAGAAAAGGAATAGCCGGAATAAGGAATCCACGGACCGGACTGTGAAGCGGAATGCGGTCTTCACTGACCGGACCATGACATTTAGCTATTTCAGCCCTGGCAAAAAGCTTCTGAATATCCATACGATCAATGGCTCTCATCATCTTATACACTTCTATCAGGTCACCTCTCATCCTCCGGTGCTCCAAGGAGAACTGGTCGAGTTCACTTCAGAAATTCCCTTAAGGCTTGCTCCCCAATGCAAGCAACGTCCTTGGAAGTTTCCCCTGCACCTTTCTAATGTTTCCACGTCCTTCCTGCAGTGAGGTGACCGGAACTGAGCACAGTACCCCAAGCGGGGTCCGATCAGGGTCCTATACAGCTGCGGCGTTACCGTCAGGCTCCGAAACTCAATCCCACGGTTGTTGAAGGCCAATGCAGAGTCAAGTTTTGAGCAGCTGTGAAGCAGCTTTAATTGTCCTATGGACTAGAACACCAAGATCCCGCTGATCCTCCGCGCTGCCAAGTGTCTTAACATTAATTCGATATTCAGCCATCCTATTTTCCCTACGAAAATAAACCACCTCACACTTATCTGGGTTCAACTCCATTTGCCACCACTCAGCGAATATTTGCATCCTATCGATGACCCGCTGTTACGTCTCACATCCCTCCACAATATCCACAACACCCCCAACATTTGTGTCATCAGCAAATTTAAAAACTTATGAGTGTGCGGTGGTTTATTCTGTCAGTACATCTATGATGGTAGAATTTCGTTTTAATTGTCAGACTCTTGGCAGTGTGGAGGATCTGAGTGATATTGGTGTCCGAGACTATAGCAGACACAAAGCCGCTGCGTAGTTTAACTCTGTGGTTCAGAAGGCATGTGGTGCATTGGCCTTCATCAACCCTGGGACTGACTTCAAGAACCGAGATGTAATGTTACAGGTATATACCACCCTGTTCAGACAAAACTTGGAGTACTGTGCTCAGTTCTGGGTACCTCACTAATCGAAGGATGTGGAAAATATAGGAAGTGTGCAGAAGAGATTTGCAAGGATGCTTCCTGGATTGAGGAGCATAACTTCTGAGAACAGGTTGAGTGAACTTAGCCTTTTCACCTTGGTGAGATGGTGGATGGGAGGTGACCAGATAGACGTGTATAACATGATGAGAGGAATTGATCGTGTGAGGCTTTTTTCTCAGGGCTGAAATGGCTAGCACGAGAGCGCTCAGTTTTAAGGTACTTGGAAGTAGGTGTCGAGGGGATGTCAGCGGTATGTTTTGATCTTTTACGCAGACAGTGGTGTGTACGTGGATAGGGCTGCCGGCGACGGTGTTGGAGGCGGATAGTGTAGGATCTTTTAGAGGATTTAGATATGTACATGGACCTTTGTAAAATAGAGGGCTCTGTGTATCCCTAGGAATTTTCTGAAGTAAGTATATGTTTCGGACAGGACAGTTGCCCGAAGATATTGTGTATTACGCTGCAGATTCTCTATATTTCAATATTCTCGGTACATTCAATACAGCCAATACAGCATCCGTTCCTCCCACTATCATACTGTTGTATTTACTCCCGAGGTTTCTGTCTCTACGCTGAGAGGAGGTAAGCAGAGAGCGATGAAATTGGGCATGTCCTCTTGCAGTTCTACTGGTTTGTTTCATAGGAAATGGAGGAAGTGGCTCAACAAAGGTAAATGAAAAAGGAAATAACAAACTCAACATCATTCGCTCTGATTTACATTGTGACAGAGAGTAACATGGCAGCCATTTTGAAATGATGAATCTAAAATCGCAAAGGCTGCTTTTAACCATGCCTCGTGTTGTATTGAATTAATCCTCCAGTAATTCTGGCTAATAAAACATGATTTCTACTCTTGTGATCAATAATATATTGGCATAAATGTACTAAATGAATGCCACAACCACCATCTGTTGCAACAAATTCCACTGAATGACCACTCTCTGGCTGACGAATTTTCTCTCATCTCAGGTTTAAGGCTTTTTTTTATTTTGAGGCTGTCCTCTCAGATAACAGACTCTCCGTCTGATGCAAACATCCTCTCCACATACACTGTCTCCATGCTGTTCAGTATTTGGTAGTTTTAAATAAGAACCCGTCACCTCTATCCTTCAGCAATCAACAGAGTACGGGCGCAGAGTCATCAAAGGCTTGTTAGACATAAACCCTCTCATTCTGAGGCAGTACATTCCAGACCCCCACAACTCTCTGGGAGAAGAAATTTTTCCTTAACTCTGTCCTAAATGACCTACCCCTTATTCTCAAACCATGCCCTCTGGTACTGGACTCTCCCAGCATCTGGAACAAATTTCCTGCCTCTATCTTGTCCAATCCCTTTATAATCTTAAATGTTGCAATTAGATTCCCTCTCAATCTCCTTAATTCCATTGTGTACAATCCCATTCTCTCTAACCTCTCTGCGTAAGATAGTCCGGACATCCCAAGAATTAACCTTGTGAATCTACGCTGCACTTCCTGTACAGGCAGGATGTCCTTCCTTAACCCTGGGGACCAAAACTGTACACAATACTCCAGGTGTACTCTCACCAGGGACCCGTACAAATACAAAAGGATTTCCTTGCTCTTGTACGCAATTCCCCTTGTAATAAAGGCCAATATTCCATTCGCTTTCCTCACTGCCTGCTGCACTTGCTCATTCAACTTCAGTGACTGATGAACAAGGACTCCTAGTTCTCTTTGTATTTCGCCCTTATCTAACTCTACACCGTTCAGATAAAAATCTGCCTTCCTGTTCTTTCTCCCAAAGTTGATAACCTCATACTTATTCACATTAAACGTTATCTGCCAAGTATCTGCCCGTCGCTCAGCCTATCCAAGTCACCCTGAATTCTCCTAACATCCTCATCGTATGTCACACTGCCACCCAGCTTAGTATCATCAGCAAACTTGCTGATGTTATTCTCAATGCCTTCATCGAAATAGTTGATGTTAATTAAGACCCTATCCACCTCTATACTTCTGAACTCAATAGAGTACAGGCCCAGAGTCATCAAATGCTTGTCACACATAAACCCTCTCATTCCTGAGATTACTCTTGTGAACCATGTGAGCAACAGTTGTACAGAACACATTTCCGTAAACAACAGGGAAAGTGGTACCAGGATAATTCACAGTGGAAAACTGTGGTTTCTTTATTGTTCCACTAAGTATCACTAAACAAGCGCCTGTGCACAGGTTCATTTCAAGAGAAAAATGTCAGCGATTTGAACTCACAGCCGTTCCTCAGAATGGTGTCAACTATTTCCCGTTTCTGTGAAGATTTCCAGCCACTTGAGATTCTGCCTGTTTTCCACCGAGTGACAGGCAGGTGGCAGTGAGGGGCGATTGCCACACACAGTTTGAACCCCAAACTCACGGGTCCATTTCTGTTGCAAACACGGAACAGCCCATTTACTCACAGCCTCTCACTGAGGATGGTAACTCATCCACTCCTCAGACTGGCAGTCATTGTTCCAAAGGAACTCCCGAACCAGATACCTGAACACAGAACAGAAATACTTTCTCACACAACATAGCCCCAGGCATCTTGAGCCCCGAGTCTATTGTACTTGAATCTAACACTGCGATATCCCAGGATCCTACCACACAGAGTCACATAGCTGAAACTGCCACTCAGCGAACCTGGAATCCTCGTACGTCATACGAGTGCGTGTTGTAATCAGGGATTCCCCAAAAAGAACGCCCAGCGCCCCAAGAATTTAGATTCATTGTGAAAAGAGGACCACCCAGACCCCATCAGTGGGAGTACAGACCTGCACCAAGTCCCAGATACTGACAAGTCCATATGCCCAGTGTTTCCCATTGTTACAGCTCAAGCAGCAACTCGCCCATAATTCCTTTTTTCCTGTATCATTGTGCACTGTCTCGGCCATTTAGAGTTCTAAAGTTAACCGTCCGACATCAACCTGTGTCAAAACATGAATCTGATGATCCTCTAACTGAGGCAGATATTGGGCTGGAAAACCTGGGCGCGGGGCACCAGCAGGCGGGTATACGTTTCACATTCTCTCTACCACCGACACTGAACACATTTTATCATTATCCTATTGTTAAATGAGATCTTGCCCAGCACAATTGGCCATCACATTTCCTATAGGCTAACAAGAATAAAACGAGTTTAATATCAAATTGATATTAAAGTGCTGGAAACCCGGTACATCAGATTGGATGTGTGGAGAGAGAAACTTTGGAAGACCCAATATCGGACCTGGGACTGTCCAGGAAGCTGCCCGATCTGCTGAACGTTTCCAGCATTTTCTCTTTTTACGTTAAATGATGCACAGCTTTAACTGATGACAAGACACTTGTGAAGGCCTGAACAAAGTTGCACAAATATAATACCAATACAGGCATTCAGTAGTTCTCTCTTCAATCCAATACAGTTATAAGCTGTTAATACACGCAACATCCTTCCCACCCCTCTATCAATCTGTTATTTCAGCTTCCCTTCCGACAAAGAATAACACAGCAGATATTTGGTACTGTTGAAGTTAAAACCGGAATGGCTGCCTTTACCCTACTCGAGGGTAATCAGTAAACCATCTAGTAGTTCCAGGTAACAAACATCGATTTCAGAAACAAATCGGTGAGGCAAAATACGTCAGAATGAAGACAACGACAGAAGAGAGATTGCTGATATATTTTCATTGATGGGATATAGGCTAGACAGAGGTTGTATATATATCATGTTTGATATATATCATTGAGGTGGTGGCATACAGACTGGGCAGAAGTTGAACAAGATGTTTGATATTTATCGTTGAAGTGGTGGGCTACAGGCTGGTCAGAGGTTGAACAAAATGGTTGATATATATCATCCATGAGGTGGGATATAGGTTGAACAGATGTTGAACAAGATGGTTGATAAATATCATTGAGGTGGTGGGATGCAGACTGGACAGAGATTGAAGAAGATGGTTGATATATATCATTGAGGTGGTGGGATACAGACTGGACAGAGGTTGAATAAGATGTTAGATATATATCATTGAGGTGGTGGGATATAGGTTGGACAAAGTTTGAACAAGATAGCTGATATGTATCATTCATGTGGTGGGATACAGGCTGGACAGAGGTTGAACAAGATGGTTGATATATATCATTGATGTGGTGTGATACAGGCTGGACAGAGGTTGAGCAAGATGGTTAATATATATCATTGAGGTGGTGGGATACAGTCTGGACAGAGGTTGAACAAGATTATTGATATATATCATTGATGTGGTGGGATCCAGACTGGACAGAGTTTGATCAAGATGGCTGATATATATCATTGGGGTAGTGGGATATAGACTGGACAGAGGTTGAACAAGATGGTTGATGTATATCATTGATGTGGTGTGATACAGGCTGGACAGAGGTTGAGCAAGATGGTTAATATATATCATTGAGGTGGTGGGATACAGTCTGGACAGAGGTTGAACAAGATTATCGATATATATCATTGATGTGGTGGGATCCAGACTGGACAGAGTTTGATCAAGATGGCTGATACATATCATTCAGGTGGTGGGATACAGGCCGGACAGAGTTTGAACTAGATGAGAGACTCCACCTACTGTCTAATGGAGTGACACAACAGATCTGTGTGGCTGCAATTACTTCTTCCTTCTCCGGAGAATAAACATTGAAACTTACACTTTTATTTGTCGGGTCTTCGAGGGGAATAGTTGTTACTATGTCACAATCTTTAAGAAGTGGAAAGCAGCTTCCTGAATCCAGCAGTGGAAAGGGGAAAAAGTCCTAGGAAACATGAGCTTCGGTCGAACGTTTAGAAAATTCGCTGATACGTCTTAATAAGAAGATGGACAACTACACGGTAAAACTTGATGCTACCTAATCTGAGATGAAATCGTTACGAGCGAGTCTTCAATTTGTACAGGAAAGCATTATTTCTCTGAATTAGGAACTTAAAGAGGCGAAGCGGCAAATTGCGGAAATGTCAGCGCGTTTGGAGAAGTCACAACAGAAGATTACCGATTTGGAGCAAGATCTCGTGGGAATAATATTCGAATTGTTGTATTGAAGGAAGGATCTGAGACTGGAAATTTATTAGACTATTTTACTAATCTGTTTCAATCTGTGATTTCGGATGTTTCATCTCAACCCCCCGACATCGAAAGACCATTTAGAATTTCTACTGCTGCATCTCGCCAAGATAGTCCGTTTTTGTCTCCTTTTTTCATTTTAAAGTTAAAGACCGAAACATAAAATATGCAAAGAATGTTTTTTTTTAAAATGTAAGTGTTCCGAGCTTCGTTTTTATGAAGATTATCCACGGGAGGTTATAGCTCTGCGGTCTAAATTCGCTCCAACTATGATGATAGCCCATGTTAAAGGATTATCCCCATCACTTCCATATCCAGCTAGATCAAAGTTATTGCCCAAAGAATCGACCGCACTTCTTTTTCAAGACCCCAACGAGGCGTTGGACTATGTTAACTCTATTGGTTGTAGCCAAGGTTTGAATTGTTTTAGGTCTGCTGAATAATCATTCTTTCGGAAATAAGATAAGCTTTGAATACTTCTGATTTGCTTAAGATGTCCTTTGATTGATCGACCACTTAAAGAAGATGTGAACTTTTCGATGTGAAGTGGATGATAAATGACTTTTCGAAAGCTGTTTGGTTTACTGAGTGAATTAAGACAAGGGATAGACTGCTTGATTATCTTTTTTTATTATTTTTTATTCTGCTTTTTTCATTAATTAAGTGATAGTTCCATAGTTCATAAGATTTTTTTCCAAATATATATATACATATTTTTAAAAAAATATATAAATATTTATATATATATAGTTGGGAGTGCTTAGTCGATAGATAATTCATGTTTTCTAAAAAAAAATCATTTGGGGTGTCAGCTAAATGGAAAATGGTGCTGATTTTTCTTCACTGGAGATTACATAGCTATTTCTATATTTGTTTAACTCTATAGTTTTGGCTTCCTTGGAGATTGTTTTGCATTCCCTAGTGTGTTTTTTAAGGATTAAGCATAAACATTATTTTGCTCTGAACTTTTATACTGGATACTGGGAGCTAGATGTTATAGAGAAAAATTGAACAGTGCTTGCCTTTTGGCCGATATTGTTCTGCTCACCTTTCAATTTACTTCATGCTTAATGTAATGCTTCTGTCCTGTAGAGAATTATATTCGTCTTTCACTATGAGCCTATTTAGGAGTTTTTTGAATGTCCTTGTGTTTGCCTCTATGACTACTCATGGTAGATCTTTCCATGTACCTACTGTTCTTTGAAAAAAAACTGAGATCCCTATACTTTCTTCTGATCACCGTAAAATTGTGTACTCTTGTATTAACAATTTCAACTGGGAATCTGTTTCATGTTGTAATGATTACCTAGCCTTACCGGTTTCGATGGTTTCAGTACAACAACACTCTGTGAAGTAATGGAAGGTATTAAAGTAAACTGATTTTCAAATTGCATATGTATATCAGTTAGAAGTAAGGCCTGTAAGTGGGCAGAAAAAACAGTTAACATGACTTGATATGGTGTTGCGTTGTTTTGTTGAGTTAGGCTTTTAATATATAGCATTTTCTCCCTTTGTAGGACTTTATATTTTAGGGCCGTATGTTGTCTATTTTTGTAACTGGGGGAAGGTATTAAGGAAAATTTTTAAAACCACTATTTTAAAATGGGCAACTCGCGGAGCTCCTCTCTTTTTTTATTCTTTGTTGAGGCATTTCGGCTATTTTGCCGAATTTCGGGCTTTTTGGGGTGGTTGGAGGATTAGGGTTGGTTTTGATTTGCAGGATCAATTGTAAGATTAATTTTCATTTTATTTTGGTATTTTTTTTCCCATAATGGGGTTACGGAGCATGCATATTTTGTGTATGATTGTACTTATCACCGCCAGTTTTTTGTAGCCTGCGCTGGTATTTGTTTATTTATATGTTAAGTAAAATCATTTTATGGCAATTAAACGGATAAATGTTATTAGTTGGAATGTGCATAGTTGGAATCATCCTATTAAGCGAAATAAGACCTTTAAAATCATTAATCGATTCCAACCCGATATAATTATTGTTCAAGAATCACATTTCAAAACGGGTGATCAAAATTGATCTTCTGTCAATGTGGAAGGGCCTTCAATTTCACACCTCTTGTTAAAATAAAGCAAAGGGAGTATCTATTTTTATTAAAGCTAATATTTTATTTATACAAGAAGATATTGTGTCGGACATTAATGGCAGATTTTTAATTGTTAAAAGAGCAATTTGCAACATAAAAATTCTTCTGGTTAATCTGTATGGACCTAATGTAGATGATCCTTCTTTTTAAAAAAATGTATTTGCTTTATTGCCGGAGTTAAATGAATATATGTTTGTTAATGGGTGATGATTTTAACTGTTGTTTAAATCCTTTGATTGACAAGAGTTTAACCAATCAGCGGCTTCCGAGTTTTTTTGCATCACTTCTTAACTCTTTTCTAATTGATTTCAGTCTGGTTGAAATTTGGGGACATTTATATCCTAATGATAGAGATTATCCTTTTTTATTCACACGTTCACAAAAAAATATTCGAGAATCTATTAATTTATAGTTGATCCCCGATTTTTGTCTGAAGTCCAGATATGTGAATATGATGCTATAGATCTTTCGGATCATGCACTTTAATGTTATCTTTTGAGATGAATGATGTCGCTATTGCAAATTTGCCCTGGTGTTTTCCAGAACATTTATTACAAAGTCCGGACTTTGTCAAATTTATTGAGGTTCAGATTTTTTTTTTCTTTTTAACAATACGGGAGATGTATGAAAATTGATTATATCGGACACATTTAACGTATATTTGCGCGGTCAGATAATTTCCTGTTCAGCTAAGCTTAAGAAACAGACAAGATCAGACTGATAAGATTTCCAAACAAATTAAAGACTTGGACAATATTTATGCAATCTCTCCTAACATTGATTTATTTAAACAAAGAGTTGAACTCCAATCACAATCGAATTTATTATTAACTTATCCTATTCAAAGTAATTTGCTTAAATTGAAAAGTCAATTTTATGTGTTTGGAGATAAAAATAATAAACTATTAGCATCTCAATTAAAAGCAGCCAGAGCTAAAAGACAAATTTAAAAAATTCAAAAGGGAGATGGTACTTTAGAATGTAATTATATAGATATTCATAAAATTTTCCATGTCTTTTATATGGAACATTATAAATCTCAGTTTCCAGTTGATTCTTCCAAAATGAATGCCTTTTTACAAAAGATTGAATTTCCTCAAATTTCTGTTGCAGATCAACAAACTCTTGATGCTCCTATTACTGAAAACAAAATTCAGAAAGCTATTTTTTTTTCAATGCAATCTGGTAAAGCTCCTGGACTGGATGGTAATACTGGAGAATTCTATATAAAAAAATAAAAAAATGCTCTCTTCACATATGTTGGAAACAATTAAATATTATATTTGATAGGAGAGTTACCGCCCACTTTCTATGAAGCTTCTATTTCTTTAATTCTTAAGAAAGATAAAGATGCTACTGACTGTGATTCATATAGACCTATTTCATTCTGAAATGTGGATAACAAAATTCTGTCAAAAATAATGGCTAATCGGCTATAGAAAGTTTCGCTGAAATTGTTTCTCAAGATCAAACAGATTTTTTTAAAGGGCCATTATTCCTTTTCTAATGTTCGGATACTGTTAAATGTTAAATATTCATCCTTTTCCAAGGGTCCCCAATGTGTCATGTCTCTTGATGCTGAAAAGTCTTTTGACTGAGTAGAATGGAAATACTTATTTAATGTTTTATAGAAATTCGGCTTTGGTATTACTTTTAATAGGTAGATTAGAATGATGTATAAAATTCCTTTTGCTACTGTTATTACTAACAATTGCAGATCTCCCTTAAATCGGCTTTCGCGGAGTATGAGACAAGGATGTCCGTTAAGTCCTTTGTTATTTAATTTGGTGCTAGAACCCTTGGCTATTGCACTTCGTGAAGCTAAAGATATTCATAGAATTCCTATAAATGGGACTGTTCATAAGATCTCTCTTTATGCTGATGACTTCTTAGTTTATATTTCGAATCCTGAAGAAACCATTCCTAGTTTCTTGAAACTATTAAAAGATTTTGGAAAGTTTTCGGGATATATACTAAACCTTCATAAAAGTGCAAACAAGAGGTAATCTACAGATGTTGGAAATTCAAACAACACACACAATATGCCGCTGGAGCACAGCAGGCCAGGCAGTATCTATAAGGAGAAACACTGTCAACGTTTCGGGCCGAGACCCTTCGTCAGGACTAGCTAAAAGGAGAGGTACTAAGAGATTTGAAAGTAGTGGGGGGAACGGGAAATGCGAAATGATAGAAAACCGGAGGTGGTGGGATGAAGCCACGAGCTGGAAAGGTGATTGGCGAAAGTGATACAGAGCTGGAGAAGGAAAAGTATCATGGGACGGGAGGCCTCGGGAGAAGGAAAGCGGGGTGAGGGGGGAGCACCAGAGGGAGATGAAGAACAGGCAGCGTGATGGGCAGAGAAAGAGAGAAAAAAACAATGTATGTCAGGGATGGGGTAAGAAGTGGAGGAGGGGCATTAACGGAAGTTAGAGAAATCAATGTTCATAAAAGTGTATTATTTCCCCTAAACAATTCTGACTCGATATAGGATGACATTCATATAGACCTATAGACACGGACTCATTTAAATATTTAGGTGTTATTATCACTAAGAAACATAAAAACCTTTATAAAGCTAATTTGGTTCCTTTAGAAGCTTTTATGAAGCAATTATTTTGTAGATGGAATCCACATACTCTTCCATTAGTTGGCCGAATTCATGCAGTTAAAATGATGGTTTTACGAAAATTTATAGAAGTATTTCAAATTATCCCTATTTCTTTCACAAAGAAGTTCTTCGATAAGGTCGATTCCATTATTTCATCTTTTGTCTTGAATAATAAAAGATCAAGAATTGTTCAATATCATTTACAAAAATTTTTAAAAAAAGATGGTGGTCTTGCTTTGTCTGATTTAAGAATGTATTATTGGGCTGTTAATATACGTTATGTGTCTGTTTGGTTATATTGGGCCGATAGAGATGAACGACCTCCGTGGGCTGATTTGGAATTGAATGCTGTGAAACAGTTTCACTTAACCTCATTATTAGGAGCTTCTCTGCCTGTAAAACTGGACGAAATTACTAATTTAAATTTATATCCTGTGATTAAGCAGTCATTCAAAATTTCGTTTCTGTTTCGTAGTTTACTTAATCTTAAAAAAATTAAAATTTTTAGTTTAAACCTTCATTATGTGATCCTACGTTTCTTCTTTGGAGGAATAAAAGGAATTATTCCTTCATTGATTTGTTCCAAGATGGCCGACTGATGTCTTTTGAGAAATTATTAACAGAATGCTCACTCTGATAATCACATTTCCTGCAATATCTTCAGGTCAGACACTTCTTACAAAAATACTTAAGTACTTTTGCATATATACAAGATTCTGACCTCTTTGATATTATTTTAAAATGAATCCTTTAGTGAAGGGTTTTATTGGGAAGATTTAGAATTTATTGTTGCAGCAGCCCAATTATCCTTCACTTAAGAATAAGCAAGATTGGGAGAGTGAGTTTAGCATGACCCTGATATCAGAAGATTGGTTGCGGATTTTGAAGTTGGACAATTCTTTTTCGATTTACGCCAATCACTATTTAATTCAATTTAAAATTGTACATCGTTACTCTCTGACAAAGGTGAGACTGTCTAAAATGTTTCCTAATGTTGATAGTCAGTGTGACAGATGTAAAACTGAGACAGCCACATTGACAAATATATTTTGGTCATGTTCTGTATTGAAACATTTTTGGAAGTCTATTTTCTCAACAATTTCAAAAGCTTTAAAATTAAATTTACAACCTAATAAATTAACAGTTTTATTTGGTATAATCCTCAATATATTCATGGAATTTCTCCATCAGACTAACATGTAGTTGCATCCGTTAAATTATTGGCCAGACGGCTGAAATGGAAAGATGCTTCTGCTCCTACTTTGATACAATGGTTATCTCAGGTGATGCTATGTCTTAGTTTGGGGAAAATCAGAAGTCGAACTTTTGATCCTCGATTCGATTTTGAGGAAAGGCGGGGTTCATTCGCCCGCTACTATCATCTGATTTGAGTTAATTAATATAGTTCCCTTCCAATTTTTCTTTAAGTGGATCTTGTATGATGTACAGCTCCGGGGTTGTGCTCCCAATGTTTTTTTTTGTTTTTTTTTTCCAGTTAGGTAATGTTTTTTTAGTTGGTAAGGGTTCTTTTCCCACTTTTTTTTTCAAAAAAATATTCTTAACACTTTATTTTTTCTGATTATTATTGATAAATTGCTTAGCTTTTTTAATCAGTTATTTAATAATTTAATTCTTTATTGTACAGAATGATATAGCCCTCTGGTAAGCCTCTGGCTCGCTGAGCTCGCTTCCGTCTAGGGGGAGCAGCCCTTGGCCCCGCCAAACTGGGTAATCAGCTTGTGTGGAAGCTAGTATTGTGGTTAGTATCCCCTCCTCACTCAAAAACAGACAGTACACCATCTGCGATTAAATGAGTTCACTTTATAGATCTTACTGGAACTATGTACTTTTTAGAGATACAATATAAAAGAGTTCAGTCGTTAGGTATTAATGCTGGAGTAATAAAATTGATTCGACAGTGGCTAGATGGGAGATGCCAGAGAGTACTGGTGGATAATTGTTTATCGGGACGGAGGCCGGTGACTAGCGGGGTGCCTCAGGGATCTGTTTTGGGCCCAATGTTGTTTGTAATATACATAATTGATCTGGATGATGGGGTGGTAAATTGGATTAGTAAGTATGCCGATGATACGAAGGTAGGAGGTGTTGTGGATAATGAGGTGGGTTTTCAAAGCTTGCAGGGAGATTTATGCCGGTTAGAAGAATGGGCTGAACGTTGGCAGATGGAGTTTAATGCTGAGAAGTGTGAGGTTCTACAATTTGGCAGGAATAATCCAAATAGAACATACAGGGTAAATGGTAGGGCATTGAGGAATGCAGAGGAACAGAGAGATCTAGGAATAACAGTGCATAGTTCCCTGAAGGTGGAGTCTCATGTCGGCACGGACTAGGAGGGCCGAGATTACCTGTTTCCGTGCTATGATTGTTATATGGTTATATGGTTATGGTTAAAAGAAAAAGTAAAAGGCGCCAAACTTATCAAAGTCCAAACCACTTCGTGCACAATCGTTGGAGCTCAATGAACGAAGTCTTCTGGCCACCATTCGATCCCCTCCGAACTCCTCATCTCGTAGCTCAGGACCAGCCGAAGTGATCAACCAAGAACCCCGGCACGACTGTCTTCGTCTCTTCTCCTCGCAGAAAACCCTGGCGTCGGACTCCCTCTCGGTGTCCGTTCCGTCCACAGCTTACAGCATCGCGTCCTCTCTCTCTCAACCCCTCGCGCCGACTGCCCAAAATCCCGCCAACAATAGTTTACAGACCCACAGGAGAGAATAACATCTATCCCGATTGTTTAACAATTCCCGTTATCAGTAATTTTAACTCCAACAAGCTGCGAGAGTAAACACTCCCTCTCCAGTTATCATAACAAAGAAGCATTCTTACTTGCAATAAAACAAAGAAGATATTTTGATTAACATACACAGTAACATACAGAAGAGACCCCTTACAATGGCATATTGACTTAACGTATCATTTTTTGTTAATTTTCAATAATAATAACAAAATTTAAAAAAATGATATATTTTCTAAATTATCTGTGTTGCTCATCTTCCCCTGGATCAATTGTTCGTAGTTGCTGGTGGAGCCCTGAGTTACGCCCTTCCCACACCCCCCTCCCACCACCCCGCGCATACAACCATTTACTTTTTAACATCTGTGAGTGTCATTCAGCAATGCCAAACACTGAGTAGTAACCGCCCCCCACAAGCACCAACAAATTAGAAATGCAAAGCAGTTTTCATAGACAATCATATCAAGGAGACAAGAAAAAAAAAAACCTGTTCAAATCCGTTAACTTATATAATTAAAACCATTCCCGTCCCAAATATATTATAGCACATAATCAAGACCCCAATAGCTCTCTTGCGGGAGACGGTCACTTTGCGAAGATGCCAGTGATGTCTTATGAGGCAGCAACTTTAACCAGTCTACGGGAGACATAACCCGAAATGAACATGTACAACTAAAGTTATTCAGAACAAGCTGCTGTTTTTCAGTTTCATTCTTGATGAAGTATGACATTTCAGGTGTGCTGAATATCACCATAGAAAGTAAAGGGTAAAAAGTATATTCTAGGCGGACTTACATGTGCCATCTTATTCCTGTACCTACAAGTTGACTGAGCCATTAACTTAAAACTCTGACCTGCAATACTCAGAAAAAAACTGGACTCATAATTAACTGAATACAAAAGTGCATCAAATGTCTTTCCAATAAAAGAATAACCAGAAAACTTCACACCGAGCACGCTAACTTGCCCGTGCCTGTCAGATTGCGCACACAGGCAGGTCCGAACACTTAATGCAGTTCCGTCTCCTCCTGAGGGGCGTGTGGACTTTGCCCAGGGTCTTCCTCCATATCTCCCAGCACCGAAGATTTCAGGGCTTCTATCGCTTCCTCTGCCGAATTAAACGACATCTTCATGCCCTTGATATTCACTCTCAAAATCGCCGGGTGTATGAGGAACGAGTCGATCCCCACCTATCGAAGTTTACCGTGAGTCTCCTTGTATCCGTGCCGTTCCAGCATCGGGCCGGGGCTGTAGACGGCGGATAACCGCAGCTTGGTGCCATCAGGGAGAGTAGGTTTGGCTTCCCTCACGCCTGCCGGTCGGTGTACCTTAGAAGCCTAAAGACCATGGTCCGCGGTCTTCAGGTGTTCGAAAAGACCTGTGTGCTCCATCGAGCTCCAAAGGAGTGCTGTAGGAGTTCTTGAGAGCTGGAATTCAATTAGGCAGCATCTCCTGGAGGTAACTCTTGGATCGTCGCCCTCAGCTCCTGTCGTTAGGTTGACCAGCCGTACATTGTTTCTCCTGGATCTATCCTCCAAGTCGTTTAACGTGTTACGATCTTAGTCACCTCAGCGAGACCGGGGCCAGTAACCTAACCTGAATGATGTCTGCTATGTTGAAGACCGTGCTAATTATTGGCATGAATATCCTCTGGCTCCTCTAACGACCTGAGAATGTTGCCGTTCTCTGCCATATGCTTCTGTATGGGGTCGAGAGCTTTTTCCAGTGACTCCTTTAGCATGCGGGCTACCGTTTCTTGCAGCGATTCCACCTCCGTTACCATTGTTTGCTTAATTAGTTTAGCTATTTCCTCAGATGAATCGCCAGCACCGAGCCTTCTGCTGGTATCTTGTTTCTTCGTTGAATTTGGATTTATTTTTTTTTTTAGGTCATTTCTTTAGTTAGATCTTTTTCCAACTCAAACTTGCAGTTGGACTGTCAGTGCTGGGCTGCCATCTTGCCTCGTGCCTCACCGGAGGTTCGTGAGTCAACTTTTAGAACTAAATCATTTATGCGAAAGACTATATAAAACACTCCATCTGCAGTTTCAAGGTTATATATTGCTATTGCTATCAAGAACACAATCGATCCCCGGATCCGATCCGTGGATACTGAATGTTCTTTCGTCAGCCATTTTGTGTTCAGCAGTAGCCACTGTAAGTGAGTGTCTCACCTGCATCCCTGACGCTGACGTTAACTAGGGATTCGCCCATTTTAAGTCAGTACGTCACTCTCGCCTTTGTTCTCGTTTCTACCATCACTCCTGAGATCTGGGTTAGCGTACCAAGGAATGTGAAATGGCCTTCTAGGCAGATAAGTGAGAGCTGTAAATCTGTGCAAAATCGAACCGGTGCAGGAATTTTTCAGTCAAAGATTTGGTCCGCCAGCATCTTGCGTGTGTTCCACTGTCTTATTCAGCTGTGGAAGTGGAAGGAACAGGAACACTTGAGTTGGCTCAAAACGGGGAGGTAGAGTAACGATACGACATAGGTCGGAGCGGGCGCAGTAACATAGAACATTGAACAGTGCAGCGCAGTACAGGTCCTTTCGCCCAGTGATGTTCTGTCGATGTTTTAACGTTGTCCAAGATCAAACTATCTCTTCATTGAAACATAACTCTACATTTCCTAACATCCATGTGCTTAACTACAAGTTTCTTAAAATACTTTAACCTGTCTGTCTCTATCAGAATCCCGACAGTGCCTACCACGGGCCTACCACTCTCTTCGTACAGAACTTCTCTTTGACATCCACTATGCTCGCCTCCATTTATTCATTGCCGCCTGAGAAGCAATCCCCAGCTCTCGATCTCTCCCTCTTAACATCTGAAAGACATCGATCAAGTAGCTGTTCATCGAAAGAGGCGACATTAAATTACCAGCAAGAATAAAACATCGAGCCTGAGGGTTACCATGGAATGAAATTCTAAAGAGAAGGTTTGAAAGTTGCATGGGGGTGGCATGGGTTGGATGGTGGATGGCAGAGCGAGCAACTGGCTGAACATAGGAAAGTTTAGATGGAAAGTTGGAGTCTGCTGGAAAGACAAACTACCGAATGGAATCAGCAGGATATGGAGCGGTCGATATGCATCTGCAGTTTCTCGACCCTCAGCGTTAAACATTCTCTTCTCTCCAGATCCCCTCTTCTTCCTTTTCCCTGTTTGCTTTAAGGAGACAGCATAGTCTCCTAAAATCCCGCTTGACAGAGAATAAGCAAAGTATTAACCGCTAGTTCTCGAACACCAGTACTGGGGTCAAATATAATTGACATCCAAAACAACATAAGACTCATGTTACAGCGCAAGTCGAGAGGGTGGTTCTGAAGTCACGTGGTGCGCTGACCTTTATTAGTCAGAGATTGAGTTCAAGTGCCGCGAGGTTAAGTAACTCTCTCAGACTCTGGTTAGAATGCGCTTGGAGCATTGTGTCCCGTTCAGCTCCTCTCAGAACAGGAAACATCAGGGATGAAGAATTAATGATTAAAGTTTTCGCCAATACATTTATGTGTATTCGGGAATTGACGTGGAGTGTTGGGACGACATGCAACAGAAGCAACATTTACCGATGATAAATCATTAAACAGACACCTTGATTGAAACGTGGTTAATATTATTTACATTGTATTGCAGTGACTGGGGTGATAGATAGCTGGGGCTCAGGTGAGGGGCTGTGCTGCTAAATAGAATGGTTGATACAAACAACTGTGTGGGGGAAGAGGTGGAAAAAGTCCATTAGAGAAGGTGCACCGCAGGTTCAGCAGAATGTTGCCGCGATGAGAACACAGCTTGTGAGGGAGGATTGAAGAAGCTGGAACTTTTCTCTTCGAAGCTACGGAGCGTGATGGAGGTGTATAACATTACGAGAGATACAGACAGGCTGAACAACAGCACCTTTTCTGCAGGTTAGGACATGCGTTGAAGATGAGTGGAGGACAGGTTAGGCCAGAAGTAAGTTGTTTTTTTTTGTACACAGTGTTATGGGTTCTGGGAACGCTCTGCCGTGGTGCTGGTCGTGGTTGTCACAATAGGGACATCAAAAAGATATTTGGATAGATAGGTGGCTGTCGTGAAAATAGCAGATTATGGTCTCTGCAGGACGGAATATTTATATTGACGGCAGCGTAGGGCTACATTGGTTGACAGAACTTCGTAGGCCGAAGGGCCTGTAGTGAATTGTACTGAACTTTAATCGTTGATCTACTTTGATCATAAAATTGCCACCAGATGTGTTGACGAAGGAGGCTGAGAAAGTGAAAGGCAGCAGTTTTATGTCATAGATACAGACCGGGCTCGTTGGTCTAGTAGTATGATTCTCGCTTTGGGCCTGAATTTGCGAGCATGCGAGAGGTAAATGGATCAAATCCCAGTCGAGCCCCTTGATTAATATATATTAGAACTTCAGACATTGGAGCGCAGAACAATGAGGGAAGATATGTAGATGTATAGACAATTATGAGAGCTGTATATATATATATATATATATAGGTCACTGCCTGCAAGCTTTCCCCCCTCAGGTTAGACGACACGACAACTATAGATCACAGCTTTAGAGTGGACGGTGAAAGATTTGGTTTGGCATAAAAATAGAATGGATAAGGAATGTTGTTCAGCTGAGTGGCTAA
The DNA here is from genome assembly GCF_030144855.1 of Hypanus sabinus. Classification (NCBI taxonomy): domain Eukaryota; kingdom Metazoa; phylum Chordata; class Chondrichthyes; order Myliobatiformes; family Dasyatidae; genus Hypanus; species Hypanus sabinus. The sequence continues at coordinate 382,415 of NW_026781236.1, read as the reverse complement.
TCCCTGTTCCTACAATTTTGTGTTTTTCTATTACTGAGATTCAGCACGATCAAAGTAATTTGAAGTGAGATATAGAACTTGAGCATGGATAATTGGGTTTGAATAGATGACCATCTTTCGAAATATTTTTTTCACTTTTGCAGATGTTTTTGACAAGCAGAGTGTGCCAAACGTAACCTTGTAGTTTCACAAAGGAACCGAGAAACCCAGCGAATTAGAGCGAACCAGCTATACGAAATTATGAGGAACATAAACAGTGTTGGTACAAGCAGGCCTTTTACATTGAGGGAGAAGGCAGAGGTCATAGGTTAAGGGTGAAATGTGAAATAGTTAAGGGGGAACTTCTTCACTCAAAATCTGAGATTCAAAAAAAATTTTGGAAGCTTTCCGTAAATGGAGTGCAGCACGGATTGTGGGACTGAATGCGAACCTACACGTGGCATTGTTAGATATATTAGCCAAAGCAGGGAAGAGGGAAATTAGGGCCTTTTGCTGGATGGAAAAAAGTGACAAGTTGGGTTTTGTGGAGTTCAGCACCCAGCATAGTTTTTCGCAGGGTACGGCGATAACTTTCAAGTTGAAGTACAGTATTTAATGATTAGATTTATTTGGTTATATGTACATCTAAACATCAAGTGAAATTTGCTGTTTGCATCAAGTCAAATCAGCGAACGTTGTGCCGGGGCAGTCCGCAAGTGTCCGTAACCAATATAGCATGCCAGCAACACATTAACCCGAGCCCGTACGACTTTCGACTGCGGGTGGAAATCGGAGTACCCGGGGGAAACACACGCGGTCGGGGGTAGAACGAACGAACTCTTTACATTTAGCTGTGAGAATTGAATCCCGAACTTGCAGCGTCAGCTTTGGTAGACGCAAACCGCTACACTAAGTGTCTTGGTGTGGTTACATTCCCTGCTTGCGGACGACATGAATCTGTACGGTTGCTGGTGGGATGGAGAGTAGTGACCACGACGCAAAGCGCCTTCGGTATGATCCATTCAGGAACGGCCAGATGCGTAGCAGATGTGGACGATGATAATTGAGAGGTTACTCTTCATTCTTGTAAACCAGTAATCGGATTATTAATAACGTGAGAGTAACGCTCCGCAAGGTTTCACTGCTGATGTAATGGTTTCTCCGTAGCAGCAGAGTTTGGGTTAAGACTAGAAATAACGGGGGCTTTGGAATGTGTGCTATCCAATAAGCGACGTGTTGTTTTTTTGTCTCCTGTGTGTCTGAGAAAAGGTATTCTTGGGGTTTTTGTCAGCAAGAGATGAAGGGAGATGATTGGAGTGGAGGGGGCCGATAGTCAGCAGGATGGAGTGGACTTCGAGTGAGAGTCCATGAGGCGACGACGCTCGTAGGTGGTCAATGGGGAACGAATGGACGGGCAACCGTGATGTCCAACATGCATATTAGACTGTTTCATTAAAAAGGGCCATTTTTCTTTTTTTTAAATTTTCTTTATGAAACCTATAGTCAGATTAAGAATTATAAAGCTAAATTGCATATGGTGATAAATTGCAGTTCGGTTTTGTAACCGGGCAACACATCACGCACCGTCTACACAAACGAAATTTCTCAGTTTGCCTCGGCCAGAGGCTGACATCCCCTAGACAAAAGTATGCTGGAAGATAAATGGGTCTCGATAAGGAAAGATGAAAGGGGACCCGCGTGACCGTGTACACGGAACAAAGATTCAAGTGACACAGGAGATTCTGCAGCTACTGGAAATTGAGAGTAACACGTATAACTTGCTGGATGAACCCAACCGGTCAGACAGCATCGATGGAAAGGAAGAAATTGTCAACTCCTTCGACCCTAATCCTTCCTCAGGGCTGAAAGGAACCTGAAGCGCGAGCAGTTTGAAAGATATGAGCTAAGCCATGCTTTATTCAAAGAGAGGGTAGGTGCAGCTCACAGGACATTTATCAGTCTCCGCTGTGCCCATTTTATCCAAGGAGATGTGTTGATTTCACGTACAGAACTTCTGCAGGTGGGATATCCGCGGGGCGCAACGAAGGGAGGACAGCGACTGGGCTGATCGCTCAATGCTGTGCACACCGCCAGATGGGATCTCAATGGCCAGATACAATGGATGGATGGAAAAAGGCCCCGATGTCAAAACAGAGTGTTGATAGGTTCTTGATCAGCAAGAACTTCAAAGGGTAAGGGGGAGTGGCATTGAGATTAATCAAGCTCGATGGATTGGCGGAAATGAACTGATGGGACGAACGGCCTAATTCTATACCCATGTCTTATCGCCTGATGTGTTGGACTCCACACCCAGGGATTGCGCTATCAAGGTATTTAGAAACACCACATGCAAAGGAGATCAGGACTTATCTCGTCAGACAGCAGGCGGCGAAACCAGACTCCAAGGAGCTTCAGAAATACGTTTATTATATGTATTAATTCTCAAAGAGTTAGCTGATATCGGGAGGTGTTGTTGTCTTGGTCGGAGGAACAGTGCACCGATGTTGAAAGGCAACAAGAAAATGCTGCAGCTTTTTAAAACCCTGGTTACTCAGATACCTGGAACAATAGAAAACCTGCAGCACAATACAGGCCCTTCGGCCCACCAAATTGTGCCGAACATGTCCCTAACTCAGACTAGCTAGGCTTACCCATATCTCTCTATTTTTCGAAGCTCCATGTATTCATCTAAGAGTCTCTTAAAAGACCCTATTTTTTCTGCCTCCACCACTGCCGCCGGCAGCCCATCCACTCACTCACCACTTTCTACGTAAGTTGTTATGTGCGTTACCTTGTCAAAAGTCTCTTGAAAATACAAGTGACCGACATCCACTGGGTCCCCTTTGTTTGTCCTACCTGTTATATCCTCAAAGAATCCTGACAGATTCTCTGCCAGGAAACTATGCGATCGTTCGCCTACTTTATCCTGTGCTTCGAGGTGCCAGGAAAATTCTACTTAATAAAGAGCTCCCATATGTTTACAACTATGGAGGTTATGCCGGCTGACACATAAATTCCTTTTTTTTTTGCTTCCGTCCCGTCTTAAAGAATAGTTCACAGTCCCCCGTGTACAAAGTACTGTGTATGTAATCAAAATGGCTTCTTTGGTTTGCTAGAGTAGGAATGCTTTTATGTCTGATAAGTGTATTTTTTTTTCTCGCAGTTGTTTAGCTTTTGGACTTGCTGATATGGGGATTGTATTCATTTGTTAACCAATGGGGAATGTTATTTTGTCTGGTGAGGTTGGGAGCTTGGGGATTTACGCGGTTTTTCCAGAGAGTCGGGAAGAAGACGCCGAGGAAGGTGGACGTGCGCTGCACTGCTTGGTTGACCACCGGGGGTGGTCCCAGGTGCGAGGACGTGGAGGTCGGAGGAAAGTGACGAGGGGTCGAATGGTTCGATGGTTGAGCTCCATTCCAACGATGTGCACTAAACTGACTGAACTTTGATAAGTTGGCGCCTTTTGCTTTTTCTTTTCTTTCATATATATTGTATTGCCTTGTACTCGTTTAGTTTCAGTAAAATCTTTAAAGTGTATTCCGTAACGGTATCTGGCGTGAATTTGATACTGTGTGCGTGCGTGAGGCACAAACTTGATTCCCACAGCACCTGCGTGTACGGGAGGTGGGGGTGGTGTGTGGCTGGATCTCCTTTTCCCCTAGACACATACCTGCCTGTTCGGTGAGTGTTACACCCGGAACCAATCCAAAAGTCGGCGATTCTTGAAAGATCACCACTGATTCCTTTGACATTCTCATCATCGAACTCTTTCGGGAGTCTGCTGTGTATCGCATCTGATCCATTTGACCAATGTATCGTCAAAACATTCAATTTCCCAAACACCATCCCCTAATCATAACAACCACACTCAATTCCGTTGCTTAACAGGCTTGGCAGAACATGACCATACCATGGCAGTCAAAGCTGCTGAGTAGCTATTAGACAGGTGAAATGAGATGATCCACTTTAATACAGATGCAATAGACCCTCAGTTCCAACTGTTCTTGAAGTTGCTGATAATGTGAACTGCTTGTGTTGAGATCGCAATCGATTTTTCGATTCATCTTTCATGCGATATACTGTAATGCAAGTAAAATAAGTTACATGCGTAGAATGTTTGATATAGTTATAATTCAAGTCTTGAACCGAGTCTGAGTCTCACATGGACGCAAGCCCGCTTGTCCAGTTGTCCCGCCGAGTAACTGAGCCTCACTTGTCGGCCATTGATCTAGACACCGTTACCATTTCTTATCCATCTGTTGTCCACGTATGTTTTAAGTCTTGTTTAAGTCGCTGCCACAACCGCTTTCCTGGTGAGCTCTGTCCATTTACTTTCTGCCCTCTGTGCAACTGTTGCCAGTCAATATCCTGTGGAATATCTACGTTAATCGGATACATATTTCCTTTAGTTTATATATCAGCCTATGTCCAGACTTACCAGTCTGCACAGGCAAAACTTTCACAGTGGGTTCAGTCATGAATCCTATTTTGCTATGTGGCCGCCAGAGTGTTCAGCAGTGGTATGTTCAGTGTGTGTTGAGTAATTGTCCGCGTTGATGTACTCCTTAACACACAAAAGCTGATGGGAAAACTGAGCAGACCAGTCCTGATGAAGGACCTTGACCCGAAACGTCGATTGTTGACTCTTTGCCATAGATGCTGCCAGGCCTGCTGAGTTCCTTCAGCTGTATCTGAGTGTGTTGCTTTGGTTTCCAGCATCTGCAGATTTCAATGCATTGCGTTTTAGCACGCCTCTGTTCACTGTGATGTTTAGAAGGAGGATAAAACTGACACTGTTTCCCTTATTGTCCAGATGTATCCTATTGAAGGGAAAAATGTCCGTGTTGTTCTCACGTCACAGCTTTGTAATCTTTTCTTTATCTGCGCCGAGTGCAAAGTCTGTGAATGTCAACCTGGCTTTCTGGTTCAGAACTCTACACACTTACCGAGCTCTCTTTATTCTGTGCATCGCAACGTCAAGACAAAGCATACTTCCTTTTGAGCTTGCAGAAATAATAATAATAATAATAATAATAATAATAATAATAATAATAATAATAATAATAATAATAATAATAATAATAATAATAATAATAATAATAATAATAATAATAATAATAATAATAATAATAACAACAATAAACGTTTCGATAAATCTTTCGCACACCCTGGTTCACTCCATGGGTTAGGACGGCTAAATGTGATTTCACCATATGCAGATTTCTTCCCACACTGCCTCCGATCCACACGCCCTCAAAAAGTTTGGGTCACTCTTGGTGTCACTGCAGATTAATAAAAAAAATTCATCTTTAATATCAAAAATATTAACTATTTGTTTAGTCACCAGTAGTTCCCTGGTCCGGAGATTTACAGCCGCTGATTATCTTCCATCAGTGAAATCAATTTCCTGATGATAAATTGCACGAGTCATCTGAGAGCGTATAGCGAATGTCTTTTATGCCGATGCTGTTGAGGTCCACAGCAAGACGTCCATTGAGACATAAGACATAGGAGCACAATTTAGCCATTTGACACATCGACTCTGCTCCGCCTTTCTGCCATGGCGGATTTGGTATTCACGTCCTTGTTCCAAAAGGAGAATCTTATAAAATTGTAAGGCCATCATTTATTTGGATACATATCTGTCCTTTTTGGATGTGTCATACGAGGAATAATTGTACTAAAGGTATATGTGCAGGTACATTTCGGCATCAGCAAACTTACAGACCAAACCCTCGAATCTGATCGAGTGGAAAGAAAACCCCCTCCGGCTGCTTTCTCCCCGACGCTATTGATATCCCGATTAATAAAGAACCCAACAACCTCCGCTTTAAACATAGGCAAACTATATGACCTGCATAGCCTTCTCTGGCAATGAACTTCACAGCTTCTCCACCCTCTGGCTGCAGAAATATTTACGGATTTCTCTTCTTTATAAATATCCTTCCACGGTGAAGCTACCTTCCTATAAGAAACACTCTGGCCATTTCCATTTTATTTAGGTCTTTTATTATGCGATAGTTTGAAATTAAATCCATCCACATTATTTTAAACACAAGCGAATAAACCAGTGCCATCAAATGATCCTCAGATGTTAATCTTTTAATTCATTGTATAATTATCGTCAATCTCTTCTGTAATCTTCGCAAGGTAAGGTCATTGTTTATTTTTAATTCATTATTATAAAGTGGGACGAAGCTTCTCACAATACTCTGGTGCTTTCCGACTACTGCCTTCAGGAAATACACATGACATCCTCGTTTTTAAATACTGGATCGTTGCTTTGGCCTTCCTTACCACCGACTCAAGTTGCCAGTTAGCATAGAAGATAGGACAGTGCATTGCGGGCGTGTCGACCCACAGTCTGGTGCCGACCATGCAACCTACTCTAGAAAATGACTAGTATTCACTTGGCATTACAATTTCCTCACCCTCCTGCATTCTACTCTCCCTGTACCTATCTACGGGTCTCCTGAAAGACCCATTTGTATCCGTGTCCACCAACGTCGCTGGCAGTGAATTCCACGCACCCTACACTCTGCGTGTGAACGCCCCCCGTATCTTCTACAAGGCACCTGACATCTAGGTCCCCTAATGTTTGAGATTTCAGCCCTCGAAAAAAAAACGCAAACAAACTCTGGCTATAGACACGATCAATATCTACAATCCACATGTTCAGTAATTCAGGGACAGTTAGGGAAGTTCCTTTGCATCATTATATTTTTTTTTCTGATTTTCCATACTCAGAAAATAGTCCACGCCAATATTCCTGCTATCAACGCGGCTGACCTTCTACTTCCATACTTTATATCCCACCTGCCAATTCTTTGTTCATTTTCCCAGTCTGATCGATTTCCCTGCAGACAGCCTGCATTCTCAACCCTACCTGCTTATTCGGCTATCTTCGTATCGTTTGCAGCGTGGCTACAGAACGATCAATCTGTCTATCCCGATCATTGAAATATAACGTTACGGAAGCAGCCTCAACACGGAACCCACTGGCATGTAATCCAGAATCCCTTCCCCACCCCCACCTTTATTCCCAGACTTTGTCTCTTGCTTGTAAGCCAATCTTCTTTGAATCCTATGGAGATTTAACACCCCCACTTTTGGCAGCATGTGGTACAATATAGAGTCATACAGAATTACAGCACAGAAACAGATCCATATGACCTTATTCATGCCCAAACAACTTATATTTTCTGCTGCCATCGAACTGCACCTGGAACCAGACGCTTGATATCGATCTACCTGTCCACATTACTCTTAAAGGTTGAAATTCACCACTTGTACTGGCGGCTCACCTCACACACCCAAGATCCTCTGAATGATGAATGGTCCCCTCATGTTCCCCTTAAAATTTTCCTATCAGACTTAACCCATGACCTTTGTTTCCCGGGAAAAAAGCCTGTTTGAACTTTCGTGACCTATAACCTTCATTTGTTTGTATACATCAATGAAATCTCCTCTCAATATGCTATGTTTTCATGAGTACAGTCCTAACCTATTCAATCGCTCCCTCTAAACCAGTTCCTCCAGACCCAGCAACAAACTTCTCCGCAACAAGTGTCTTCTGCATTGGTTTCAAACTGACATTCCACTTTGCTGTCGGTAGATGATCTAGGCAGCACACATTACTCCAAATTAGACCTCACCAATATAAAGTCTTGTCTTAATAACACACAGAACAGTTCTGGACTTAATACATTGAATTATGATAGCCATGTGACAAAAACATTCTTTACATCCCTATCTACCCGTGACGCCACCTTCACAAGTTCACTGTATTCCCAGTCCCTTTTTTTCTCCCACACTCCTATGTGCCCCATGCAATCATGTACCGATGACGCTTTTACAGTATTCCCAGTCAATATACGGTAATATTAAAATCACCTGTTGTAACAACCTGAAGTTTCTTGAAACAGACTGTGATATTTTTTACAAATTTATTGTTTGAAATCCTTCGGACTGTTGGGTTGTCTGTGACGTAGCCATATTAACGTGGTCGAAAAATTCCCTGTTTCGCAGTTCCACCCATAACACCTCAATAATCGTTTTCTCCAGTTTGCTCTGAAGAAATTTCAGAAGATTCGTGAGTCAAGGTTTATCCTGAATGAAAGCATACTGACTGAACTATCTTGCATGTGCCTGCGAGAATGCTGAAGGCTCATTCTTAGTAATGCATTTCAAAGCAAAATTATCGCTGCTTATACACAATGGCTCTTGGCGCACGCATTGATTCAAAGATTACCAGCCTGGAAGAGCACTCTTAAGGACCTGCTCCCTTTTCCTACCTGGACCAATTGCTGAATAATTTATTGTAACATCGAAATCTACTGCACATCACAGGCATTTCGGCCCACAGTATTGTTGCGACCAAGGACCATACTGCAGACACTGCCTAGAATTGTCCTACCTCATAGCCCTCCATTTTTCTGAACTGCAAGTTCCTATCGTAGAGTCTCGTAAAGGACCTTATTTGTAACCACCATTGCTAGCAGTGTATTCCACGCCCCCACCAGTATCTGTTTGAAAAACTTACTGCTGAAATCCCCTACTTCCAAGCTCGTTAAAACGATGCTACCTCGCTTTAGCCATTTCATCCCAAGGGGAATAAAAGGCCTCTGACTGTCGACACGATCGATGCCTCTCATCATCTTATACATGTGTTTCAGGTCTCCTCTCATCCTCCGTCGCTCCAAAGAGAAAAGGCCGAGTTCACTCAACCTATTCTCATAAGGCAAGCTCCCCAATCCACACAACATCCTTGTAAATCTCCTTTACACCCTCTCTATAGTATTCACATCCTTTCTGTAGTGATGTGACTGGAACTGAACACAGTTCTCTAAGTGGGGATCGGCCAAGGTCTTTAAAGCTGTAACATTACCTCATGGTTCAATTCCACGGTTGATGAAGCCCAGCACACCATACGAGACCCTTCAACATTGTCAACCTGCGCAGGTGTTTCGGGTGCCCGAAAGGCACGGAACCCAAGAACTCTCTGATCTTCCACACTGTCAAGTCTTATTCTATATTTTGTCTACAAATTTGACCTACGAAAATGAACTACTCATTTATCTGTGTTGAATTTAATCAGTCACCTCTCAGCATATTCCTGCATCCTATCGATGTCCCGCTGTCATATCTGCCAACGCTTGAGTCTATCCACAACTCTGTGCAATCAGCAAACATACAAACCCAGCCTTCTACTTCTTCATCCAGGTCCTTTATAAAGTTCCCAGAACAGATCTCTATATAACATCACTGGTCACTCACCTCCATGCAAAATACGAAACTTCTACAACCACCCCTCTCCCTTTCTGGGAGCCAATTCTGGATAGACAAAATAAGGCCTCGTTGGATCCTATGCCTCCTCACGTTATGAATGAGCCTTGCATGAGGAACCCCATCAAATGCCTTACTGAAATCCATATACAATACAGTTGGTCAGAAGTTTACATACACCTTAGCCAAATACATTTAAGCACAGTTTTTGTCCTGGCATTTTTTGTAATTTTGTTTTTTATTGAAGATCATCATCCAACAAACATTTCCATAGGATGTATTTCAGACATTCTACATATATATCATATAATCATATATGTCACAAATCTCCACAAAGTATTTATCTGAGGTATGCACTTATAGAAAAGAGTGGGGAAAAAAGCAAAAGGAAAAACCTATGTACAAGTAGGGAGTGATCTTTTTTTTTACAACAGATTCATTGATTTGTGAGAATAAAATCAGGCCTACGAAACATTATGTAGTTAAACCATTTTTCCCAGTATGAATCAAATTGTTTCAGCTTATGATTAACAGATGCTGTAATCTTCTCCATTTTGTAAATGTCCATTGTAATTTCCGTCTGAATTCTGAATTCTGTTACTGGTTTATACTCCAAGTTGACAGAACGAAGGAGAGACTTCAGGTAGAGGAAGAGGGAAAAACAATGTGTGAAGGAAGGACTCGACTATGCGGGAGCTGTAGCGCTCGTTACAGACGGAAATTAGATAAGGCAGTTTCATGAGATCCGTGTATTAGCGGCAACAGGTTCGCTTCAAACTTCAATTTAATCAGATCAGAAGGTGGTGGGGGTTGTGGGTGGGTGGTAGAGAAAGGGATGATAGTGTCCCTGATGTCGTCGGGATCGACTGTAAACAGTTGTTGCAAACTGTAAGCTAACACACACAGAATGCTGGAGAAATTCATCGGACCACGCAGCAGCTGTTGGAAGGAGAAGACAGTCGACGTTTCGGGTCGAGACGCTTCGTCTGGACTCGGACTTTGTGTGTGTTGTTTTGTGTTTCGAGCACCTGCACGTTTTCTCGTGTTTGTTTTGCAACGCTGTTCATCACATTGTTTACGTTTACTCACGTGGGAGTAGGTAGTGCAGACTAGGGAAAAGGGCAGCAGCTAAAACATTGTAACGTACAACATTTGCCTCTAATGTTTAATGATTGTCAAAATCCGATTTACTGGGTATTTCACAGCATTCTTTAGTTCCCCTCGGAATTTGCTCTGAGTCAGAGCGTAAATACACGTGTTGGTGCAGGAGCTGAGAACCTGCAGCATTCCCGATGTCTGTTCTGTGATGTACCGGGGATCGGTGACGGTATCAACGAAACTCTTTGAAATCCGTTGATAGATATAAAACACCACCTGTGTTACCCACAACAATATGAAACTACCGGTTATGCTGAAGAGCAAAACGATGGATTTCCGTCGGTTCTCCATCTCCTGGTCCTTGTCATTCTGTCCACTCTTTTGTCCCCGGAGCCTCCTGCGGGCTCGACTGGCCGCTAGAATCCGCCTGACAGTCAGAATATTGAACAGCAAAATCACAGAGAATGGGATACAAGGGGTTGAAATGCGGTGAAATATCTCAAATGCCGCCCACGAAGGAGAGTTTTTGAAGCTGGCTGTAAGAGCACAATGCCAGGGAACACCATCAATTATTTCTCTAGGCTCGTACAGAAAGTACCTGTGGACACATTCCAAACAGACCAGCACACTCACTGTCCCGATGACCACAGCCGCCATTCTCTCGGTGCAATATTTTGTTTTCAGCTTCACACAGCAAATGGCCACAAACCGATCGAAGGTGAAAGCGACAGTCAGCCAGACGGAAGTCGCAGTGCTCGCAAACACCAGCCATAAGCGGAGTCTGCACAATGGAGTGATGAACAGGAATGATCCCGGAAAATAGATACCAGCTGTCATCGTCAGCAGCGGATCCGAGATAACGACCAGGAGATCAGCCGCTGCCATTCCCACCAGGTAGCGAGTGACACATTTGGAGAGACCGCACTTTCCCCGGGAAAGAATAGCGATCGCCATCAAGTTCACTGGAAGAGACAGGGAGCAGCAAGTTGAGAAAATACAGAGCAAACGTCAATGCATCAATTCGAGCAGATCCAGTCAAATTCACACTCTGTTGTTGCCTTTAGTGGTGGAAGGGTGGAGAGAGATCGCAGAGCAAGCGGAGAAGGAAAAGGACACAGTAAAATACAATCAATAGGATCTGACTACAGATTGCTGACTGATGACCGAAATGTGCAGTGACTGTGAAAAGCTGGAACTCGGGAACTACTTCCTCAGGGTCGATGCTGGATGGAACATTTTCTGCAGGCGCCGCAACATCTCGTCTGGATGAAAAATAATAAATCCGGACGCTGAGGGCGGGATTCTTCCATCCGACAATCATCAACTTCATGGGTCAGCGACAGAACAGCCGGAGAACGAAACAAAAACAGGAAACGCTGGAATCACTCATCCGGACAAAACAAAACATATGGAAAAACAATTGAAGACTCCTTTATCAGAACTGTTTTCAGAGTTGCTCCTGACACGAGTGCTAAACAGCTTCTGTTTCCAAATAAGCTGCCTGGAAAGCAGTACTTCCCGAAATCCCCGTGTTTGATTTCTATACTCCCATTCAGCACCTCACTAACTTTACAACTCATTGACTGATCCCAACAGACACATCGCACTCTGACAGACATTGCACCTCCCACAGAATCCATCATAGTGAAGCTGGGGAGAGGAATTCTATGCCCAGCAGTAACAGGGTCAGACGTAAACTTAAGTGAATACATTTCACAGTACTAATAACTATGAGGCAACACGCCGATGGCGTTAATTGGTCAGAAACAACTTCATTGTGTTATCCATTAACTACTTCACATTCAGTCTCAGCGCACACATTTATTAAATATCTACAAGGTTCATGCTGCAACATGGAACTCTTCAGATTTGCTGAAGTGACACTACCAGTCGATGGTTTCGTTGTCGCACCTACGTCAGACAATTGCTCACATACAAATGCAGACAATCAATTGTTATAATCCCTGCGGTTCAATATTTGCAAATGCAGTTCACCTGCTTTAAGACCAGAATCACAGAGACCCGATTATTACATCATTGAAATGGAACAGCAGGAAGAGAGCTGCCTGACCCTTTGAATGCCACAGGTGTCGGCGGAATCGGAACACTTCTGCAGCGGTCCATCAGACCCAGATCCCAGAATCCGCAGTCCCTGTGTTTACATTCCATTCCTGAACACTTCTGCAGCGGTCCATTAGACCCAGATCCCAGAATCCACAGTCCCTGTGTTTACATTCCATTCCTGAACACTTCTGCGGCGGTCCATTAGACCCAGATCCCAGAACCCACAGTCCCTGTGTTTACATTCCATTCCTGAACACTTCTACAGCGGTCCATTAGACCCAGATCCCAGAACCCACAGTCCCTGTGTTTACATTCCATTCCTGAACACTTCTGCGGCGGTTTATTAGACCCAGATCCCAGAACCCACAGTCCCTGTGTTTACATTCCATTCCTGAACACTTCTACAGCGGTCCATTAGACCCAGATCCCAGAATCCGCAGTCCCTGTGTTTACATTCCATTCCTGAACACTTCTACAGCGGTCCATTAGACCCAGATCCCAGAATCCGCAGTCCCTGTGTTTACATTCCATTCCTGAACACTTCTGCAGCGGTCCATTAGACCCAGATCCCAGAATCCACAGTCCCTGTGTTTACATTCCATTCCTGAACACTTCTACAGCGGTCCATTAGACCCAGATCCCAGAATCCGCAGTCCCTGTGTTTACATTCCATTCCTGAACACTTCTGCAGCGGTCCATTAGACCCAGATCCCAGAATCCACAGTCCCTGTGTTTACATTCCATTCCTGAACACTTCTGCGGCGGTTCATTAGACCCAGATCCCAGAACCCACAGTCCCTGTGTTTACATTCCATTTCTGAACACTTCTGCGGCGGTCCATTAGACCCAGATCCCAGAACCCACAGTCCCTGTGTTTACATTCCATTCCTGAACACTTCTGCGGCGGTCCATTAGACCCAGATCCCAGAACCCACAGTCCCTGTGTTTACATTCCATTCCTGAACACTTCTGCGGCGGTTCATTAGACCCAGATCCCAGAACCCACAGTCCCTGTGTTTACATTCCATTCCTGAAGACGGAATATTAGGACTGGAAACGCGACAGTGGAAACCAGTGACAGAAACATTCGGGGCATTGGAATTAAGCTTCATTTTGCCACTAATAGCAGCTGACTCTGTGGCTTACCTGGAACTCCCAAGGCTGAAATAAAAGGGTAGTAGACATCCTCTATCCGCCAGATGACTGGATACACCAGTTCAGTGAGAATTGTGACTGCTGTTGCTCCTGAATCTGCAGCTTCGGCAGACTCTCCGATCAGATTCATTCCAAACCGCCCTGATTTATACCGAGGATCGGACTCTGGAGATACGATTATGCCCCTGACTTACTTGCTTCACTGAGTTACTTGAACGAACAATTTAATTCTATACCATTGACTCTGATGTAAACATGGGACCTATTGAAGGTAAACGCATCAACCATTTGGACATTACATCAGCAGAGACTCATCTGGTGGAAAAATGTCGGTGCTCTAATGTCAAAGACTGAGTATCGCCACGGAGCGGCCACATTCACAGATTTCACGTATTTGATGCGTGGTTATTCATCGCAACATCGAAACATAGAAAACCTACAGCACAGTACAAACCCTTCGGCCCACAAAACCGTATCGTATCCGCCTCTACCACCGTCGTCGGTGGCCCATTCCACGCATTCACCGCTTTCTGTGTAAAAAAAAACAAACTTACCCCTGACATCTCCTCTGCACCTACTTCCAAGCACCTTAAGACTATGCCCTCTCGTGCTAGCCATTTCAGCTCTGGGGAAAAGCCTCTGAATAACCACACGTTCAATGCCTCTCATCATCTTATACCTCTCTATTAGGTCACCTCTCATCGTCCTTGGCTCCAATGAAAAAAGGCCGAGTTCACTGTATCTATTCTTATCAGGCATGCTCCCCAAACCTCTCTGCACCTTTTCCATGGTTTCCACATCCTTCCTGTAGTGAGGCGACCAGAAATGAGGAGAGCACTGCAAGTGGGGTCTGACCAGGGTCCGATATAGCTGCGACAATACCTCTCACTCCTAAACTCAAGCCCACGATTGATGAAGGCCAATGCGTTTCTCAGCCCAATTTTGCAACCTTTAAGTATCCCCTTGTAACCACTGGCAGCACTCCACACTATCCACAACACCTTTGTGTCATCAGCAAATCTACTAACCCATTCCCACACTCTTCACCCAAGTCGATTAGAGAAATCACAAAGAATAGGGGTCCCAGCACATATCTCTGAGGCACACCACTGGTCGCCGACCTCCATGCAGAATATGTCCCGTCTTTGCTTTCTGTGGGCAAGCCAGTTATGGATCCACAAAGCAATGTCCCCTTGGATCCCATGAATCCTTACTTTCTCAATAAGCCCTGCATGGGGTTCCTTGTCAAATGCCTTGCTGAAATCCTTATACACTACATATACTGCTCTACCTTCACCAATGTGTTTAGTCAAATCCTTAAAAAAAAACATTCAGGCTCGTAAGGCACGACCTGCCTTTCACAAAGCCATGCTGACTATTCCTAATCATATTATGATGCTCGAGATGTTCATAAATCCTACCTATCCGGACCTTCTCGGTCAACTTACCAAACACTACTGTAAGACTCACTTCTGTATAATTTCCTGGACTATTTCTCCTCCCTTTTTTGAATAACGGAACAACATCCGCAATCTTCCAGTCCTCCGCAACCTCTCCCATCCTCATTGATGAATCAAAGATCATTGCCGTGGCTCAGCAATCTCCTCCCTTGCCACTCAGAGCAGCCTGGGTACATCTCGTCCGGTCCCGGTTTCTTATCAAACTTAATACTTTCCAAAAGCTCCAACACATCCTCTTTCTTAATAACTTTTCGTATGTATTCATCTGTAAGGAGTTCACCAGTACCGTTTCATCCCAAATTTCTGTCCTTGCGGTTTACCAAATTGAACACTCCTTCAGCGCTTCAGTTCCCTCCTGGCCACAAGCATAGACAGACAGACAGAAACAAACACACACACACACACACACACACACACACACACACACACACACACACACACACACACACACACACACACACACACACACACACGCACACACACACGCAGTCAATTTTCTGGATCCGATCCGAGACATTCCGTGCCCTGGCATCTGGGAGGCAACACACCATGCGACTAACTCTATCAGGCTCACAGGATCGCATGTCTGTTCTCCTGACTATGGAATCCCCCATTATTTCCGCATTCCTCTTCTCCCTCCTTCCCTCCTGCACAACAGCACCAGGCTCAGTGCCAGAGACCCGGTCACCGTGGCCGTCCACTGTCAGGTCATTCACCACAAAGCATCCAAAGCGATATACTTGTTGCTGAGGGGGGCAGCCACAGGGGTTCTCTCCACTATCAGGGCATTTCGCTTCCCTCTTCTGACAGTCACCCAGTTTTCTGAGCCCTGTAGCCGAGGGATGACTACCTCCCTGTAGCTGCTGTCCATCACCTCTTCACTTTCCCTAATAAGCAGACGGTCATCAAGCTGCAGCTCCAGATCTCCGAGGAGCTACATCTCGGTGCACCCGTCGCAGATGTGGCCATCAGGAAGGCTGGAGGTCTCCCAGGATTTCCACATCTGATACCCTGAAGAAAGCACTGACCCTGCAGACATGCGACCTACTTCTCCAGGAATGAAACAAGGAAAAATAAGTCTACTCAACCACTTACATAACCAAACACACGAACGTTTTAAACCGTTTGCTCGTACCGTTAGCTCTGTGAGCCCTGTTGTTCCTCCGTCTGTCTGGGCCGATTCGCCAAGGGGGAAGAAGAGTTGATCCCTCGCTCTCGCTTATTCCCGTTACCGCCTAAGCCCGTTAAGCCAAATCCCTACACTCCGCTGCCCGCTCCGACCGCTGCCTGCTGTATAGGGTGGTCTTCTTGTTAAACTCTCCGTGCTGTCCTGTTTACGTCACGCGCCTGCGCAGTCTCGCCGTTCTTGTACTCAAAGAAGTGCAAGGATATCTACCTAGGCTAAACGATTTAGTTATTTCAATCGTTCTTAGCTCATACACTATAGACATGGAATAATGATAGTTTCCTTTCTCTGAACTCTCCCCAGTGCCTTCACATCCCTCACTCAATATGGAGATGAAGTTTGTACACTGTACTCATGGTGTGCCCTTACAAGCGCATTATACAGATCCAGGTAAATGAACTCCACTGAGCACATCGTCGAGCCCAACATTCTGTTAGCCTTAACCGCTTCTGTCCATTATCTAGATGTTGATAGTGCTGTCGAACACGACTGCCAATTCCTTCATATACTATTAACTCTATAACTGAAGACACGCCATTGTATGTTTTTGTCTAATATTTCTCTTCATTAATGTAATACTTTATCTTGACTTATATGAAATGTTCTAATGTTTATCTGCTCAAATCTGGATTTTGTTTATATTTTATTGATTCTGCTGCCTGAATGTTATCAGCCAGTGGCCCTAATTCTGTGTGATCAGCTAACACTGCTCGTTTATTTGTTATGTTCTTAATCAAAATAGTAATCTTGTAAAAGCAGCAGACGTCCCAAAACCGATCCCTGCGGAGCCCCGTTTTTAACATCTTCTACGTTGAAAATTATTTTCTCACCATAACTCACTGTTTTATGCTTTTGAGCCAATTCTCCACCCATTCACACACCTTTCTCTGATTTTCTACCGCCTATGGTTTGATAATGAACATAATCTGAAAGTCTTGGTAAATGATGAAGAACGCTGTAATGTTTTCATAAATTTTATTTATCATAGAACTTCAGCATTTTAGTAAAACTTGATTTCCGTTTTCTGAGGCAATGCTGACATTCTACGAACATGCTGGATATTATCATCTGCTTCTGTTTCTCATTCTTATGTACAGGGACAAGTTTCGTCAATTTCCACTACGTAGGGGTCTTCCCCAGTCGTCAAAAACTTCTGAAAAATTCATAGTTGCGGTTTCTATATAGAATCACAGACCTCTACAAATACCCTTGGATATCTGTTGTCTGCTCCTGGAGATTTATTAGCTTTCAGTTTTTTAAGATGAAGATGACCTCACTTGCTAAGGTCTCTAGGTCACTTAAAACATTTTTTTCTCCACACCTGCTGGCATATCGCAGGCTTCTTCACGGGTGAATGCCTAAATTATTGAAAAAATGTCTTTGGGTTTATCTTCGGCAAAATGCTTCTCAACCTGAATTTTGGCAATATGAATTTCCCTCTTCACAAGCTCTCATATTTCCATATGTCCTACGGTTAACATCCTCAATATGTTTCTGTATTCCTTATCTAGCGATTTTTTCTTCAATGGTTTATGCATATCTTCATTCGTCCATGTCAACTTGATAGATTTGCTATGTATAACCATAGGATTGTGTGCGGTGTCATATGTGTACATTGATAATAAATTTTACTTTGAACATTGTTATATTGTTTTTTATTTTTTCCCGACCTTAGGTATGAACTTTTCCTGCACTGCGAGTATTACCTCTTTAAATCAGCCCCATTGCTGCTTAACTGACTCAATGTCTGGAAAGGATTATCCTCTTGTTGGTGCTTTAACATACTGGGTTAAAAAAAACAATTATTTAACATTTCAATGAACTCACCTTCTTTGTAATCCATTAGTCACTGGGCTTTTCCACTCAGCAGTTCTGAAATTAATGTCACCAATAACTGCAACACACCATCAGAACATGTGATTTTTAAATATTCGGATGGAGAAAGACGTAACGAGGAATTGCCCTCATTGTGTAGAATACGCAGGTCATCGAGGTATGGTTGAAAATAATCAATCAATTATGTGATAAAAATATGGATGATCCCTACGGGAGGATGTGACGTGTGGTATTTAAACGAAGTAAGAGCAGAAGGATGCTTAATTGACAATTGCGGAGAATGTCGGGAGAATCTAAAGTACAGCGGCAATGATAAAAAAAAAATCAGGTATGCGTTGTATGAGGTGGTGGCACGGTTTGAGGAGAAAATATTCAGCTTAAGGAGAAGCCGAATAACTTACAAGGAGAGTGGATGCGAGGAGCGTGGATAATGACGCATTTGAATAGGTTTTAGAAACCTTATTATAGTTTTATCTTGCAGCAAAGTGGAAGGATTTTGAAAAAATGCAGTGATTTAAGCACGTTACGAATGTAATTCCTAAATCATTATTAGAAATGAAACATAACCCTAAAGATCAAAAGATATTTCCAAAACAGATAGAAAAGGTGCAGGACCAATCTGCCCATTCAGACAGAAATAATATGGGTCTTTGAAATAGGAGGGTACGTAGTGACACACTCCGTACGGTTATGACGTTGATAGGCAGCCTCGTTCCAAACATCTCTTGCCAGCATGCAAACCATAGAACTCGACACTACTATCCACGGTTTCAACATGTGGGACCAGAGAGAAATGGCAATGTAACGAAACGAGCCAGGAAACTGAAACAAGAATATTATATGCACTACTTCCTTTGTGTTTAAGTATCTGAAAGATATTGCTCAAGAAAATGGGTCATTAGTGCCTGCGGATGATCATACTGAGCTGTTCCAGACAGCTGATCACCGGAGAGAAGTACACGGTCTAGGTACCGCAGAGGAAACGAAATTGATTTGAATATGTTTCTATAAAAACATATCAGTAGGTCATAACATATAGCAGCCTTTTTAAGTCCCAGAATTGCATTCGGCTTCGCGGAAAATACAAGAATAAGGCTGAAACTGAATAATTAAAGTATCCCTTAAGTTATCTCTGGGTATGAACACAGTATCTCGTTAGACGTGCTACCCAAATGTAACCAGACGAGCGACAAGCACTCAACTCCGCGTTCGTCAGATCAATGAATGGTGTTCCAAAGGCCACATTAAATAAACTATTTAGAGCAATAGTCAGATATATTTGGTGACGACTTTTAGTGTCTCGCAGCACCGACGAATCTAGAAAGTCTTTGATATCGTTTGATCCTTCTGTCCTTACAAACAGTAAGGCATTGAGACTTAGTAAAAAAAAAGTTTTAGCGTGTGCAGAAGAAAGTGCATGTATGAGATTATAAGGGAGGTAAAGCACTAAAGGAATATACCTTCACTCCATCAGTAAGACGGTAAAGGCGATAGTTCCGGACCGAATTTTGTTAGGGCAATGTTCCCAGTACTGTGTCCAAACCTATTCATTCAGCGATAGTTGTGGGGATTATTAAGTCTGATACTATGCAACAAAATGTTCATTTACTCTGAATCCTGTCCTTGGTCAGAGTTTGGAGGTGAGAGAAGGTGGACGCCGCTGAGGATTTCATGACGCAGCGACGTTATATTTAAAGAGGTTGAATATTAATCTGCGGACAATACAAAACATCCAGCGTCCATTTCCTTTAGACGGTAAAAGATTTCTTAAATGTGTGATTCTAATTATAGGTGATCTGTGAATTGTTCAACACTTAAATTTATGCCATGTTCTGCAAAAGTTTAAAATGTGAATGCATTGAGAACCTGAAATATTGCACAGGCACTGGACATTTTTGTTAAAAGAGAGGTAATTCGCGCGCGAATGAACGGAAGACAGTCGTGTGTTCGTTAGGTTTGTATTGACAGAATGTTTGAATTAATCCTCTATTTCACAACACGATATGACTACCTGAAAATGTCTGTTACGTTGACTGAAATACATTTCTAGGAACAGATGTGAATTTCAGAGGGTGGGTTTCTTTCCGAAACTCTTACTGTAGCTGGGCCACTGCCACCCTCATCTACCTTCTCTGTGCACTTTAGAGTATTTGATAAGGAATTTCACCTTGGCAATTAACTGTTTATTCTTCATACTGTTAATTGGAACTATTTTGAAGATAGAGAAGTGAAACTTTGTATTGTTATCTTACTTTACCCGCGTATTTAGATTATATTCTATTATTTGTCTGTATTTTTATTGATTTGAAGAGGGAGACGCGGATTTCACACCGGCCAAGTGGAATCAGGGTTAAAGGGATCGCAATATGAATGTTTCTATTCCGGGTACGACAATCCCACTGTTCAGGGAGGAGTTATTTTAAGGACAGATTCATGTATACTTGAAATTGGAATTGGAAATTCGCTTTTTTGGAGATTGGTTGATTTGGAGAGCACAAACAGATGCTGTTGAAGACTTTGAAATGTTGACTGTGAGGGCTTCATTGGAAAAATTTGCTTCAATATAATTCAAGCATCAGCCCTGTAACATGCAAGCGGGAGGTCGGATTATATAGCGTGCAGTTCCATTCTGAAATTCAGCAGTAATTCGTCAACAGTAATTCAATAAAATTTCAAAGTGCTGCAGAATGGTCAAATAACAGTCGGTCTTTCAGAAAACTGTAATAGCGGAGTGGAGACATAGTTGTAAAGTCTACTGAAGTGTATACCTTCCTTGCGGAACATCACCGGCCATTGTCGGCCAAGCAGAATTCCCTACTTTTATTATCTAATCTGCTTTCTGTTAATAAGCCAATTCTGAGTGTACGCAACCAGGTTTCGCTCGATCCAATTCCGTCTCAGTTTCTGAATGTGCCGACCAGGCATAACCCGGTCAAACACTTTACAAAATTAATACACACTGCATCAACTGTTCTGTCTTCATCTGTATATTATTTTCATTTTTTCAAGGAATTCAATCAGTCTCATTAGAGACGACCTGCTCCCACAACTCCATGCTGTCTGTTCCTATCCAGAATGCGTTTCACCAGATATTCATCAATCCCCTCTCTAATAATCCTCTCCAATTGCTTGCCCGCTACTGACGAAAGACTCACTGTCCTGTAATTCTCAGGAACATACCTATTGCATTTCTTGAACAATGAATTAACATTTACCTTCCTCCAATTCCCTGGTAGTATCGTTGTGGCGAGCAGAGACTCAAGTATCATGTCATAAAGTGCAATAATATCTTCGCCCGCTGTCTCTAATTGCCTAGGGTATATACCTTACGTCACTGGTGAATGGCTTTTTTTTAATGTTCTACAAGTTTCCAACGCAGAATTCTTAACGTAGGCATGTACGCGCCGTTTTACGCTGGATCCACATTCATCAAGGACGCGCTCACTGGTGAATACCGAAGCAAAGTGTCATTGAAGACCTGCACTGACTCTTTGCAAGCCAGACACATGATCACATTTATTTTATCTCTGATATGTTCCACCCTATCTCACGTCACCCTTCTGTTCTTTATGTACCTTAATGCAACTCTCCATGTCATTCTCATGTCCCTATCTAATCTAACTTTAGTTAATTTCCTTCCTGGCTACTTTGTGACTTTCCATAGCCTTGCCTGATCTTTTCTTCCTGTATCTTAAGTATCTTTCTTTCTTCTTCTTGACGTGGTGTTCCATATCTTTTGTCAACCAGGGTTACTATGCACTACATTCCGTTGCTCGCCTCAATAAGACAAGTCTATTCTGAACCCCAATCAACTGTTTCATTAACAATCACTTGTTGCTTATTTCAAGGAGACAGCATTTTCCAAATTCGAGTCCAAGTGCTTACCTAATAGCACCAATAAAATAAATTCCATACTGTCAGCCCCTACCCTAATGTAAGGTTATGGTAAATGTCGAACAGTTGACCCGCGAGGAGATCTGTGTCAATTTCTGGAACTAGATCCTGAATGGACTGTTCTCTAGTCCACCTGCCCGCTTATTGAGACATTCTGTCATGTAATCCCTTTTAACCTGAGGAGGTGCCAATGGCGATTAGGGAGGTTTAAGTTGCTGTGACAACAACCTTGTTACTATGGCACTTATCCAACATCTATCTCCCGATCAGGTCCTCGCTGTCTGTGATTTTTCTCTTTGTTTAGTTTTGGAGATAATGTGCGCAGTGTGAGGTCTCTACAGGATACTCCCAAAAAAGTGAATGCTCCCTTTCTACTTCCGAGTTCTAATCACAGTCTAGCGATAGACAGTCTGTCTTCTGTTTCTTCCCTTTCTTCAGCAGTGTCACTATCATACACTTCGTGTGTTTCAAAGGCACTCACTTTGCACTCTTTTACCCGACTCTGTCAGTTTTGAAACATCTGAACCCGGGCATGATCGGAAGCCATTCCTGCCCTTGTGTTTGTCAAGTTTCTGCGATAGTGTGGAGTAAATCAACCAATGTAACAATCACGCCAGCCCATTGAACGTTTGCCCAGTTTCCTACCTTATCTGCACGAAGTATACAACCTTCCGTGATTTTGCCATTTCAGGATGTCCAGGCAAACTATTGTTTGAATTCGTGAGCTACTCATTTGTAAAAGAGTTTTATTAGAAAACTCCGTTGAATTGCAATTGGACGTATAGCTTACTTACACAGACGGCCATTTAATGTAAACACGTTCTTCATTCCATTCTTCAGCTCTTTTCTGAATTTCCTCTGTGTCAGTGTATAGACACAAGTATTGGTGCACATACTCAGAATTTGAAACATGAACCCAAATTCTTGTAGTATATATACCGGGGAACTCAAATACCTGTCCTGATACATATAGTTTTCCGGTTGCCATTTCAGGGAATGGGCTACATAGGGCATCCAAAATAAAATGAAATTAGCTGATATAGCAAACAACAAAATCATTGATTTTCTGCGGGTTTCTATCTCGGTATCCCGCTGATTTTCACTGCTTTTCCGAAGTCCTCTGCGGACTCTATTTGCGGCAATGATATGTCTTACCGTTAACCCATTGAACACTAGAATTAAGCCGATTGGTAGCAATGGTGTTAAAATGCTATCCAGCAATTCGTATCCTCTCCACACGGGTGAAGTAATGTATTGATATGTGAGGGCGCAGCGCCACGGTATGTTGTCAATGATGACGTAAGGTTCAAAAATAAAGTAAAACGGGACACATCTCCCGCAGCTCACTATAACCACGGTCACGATAACCACCGTTGCTGTTCTCTCGGTGCAGTATCGCTCCCGCAGCTTTTGACAACATATTGCGATGAAGCGATCAAAGGTAAAACTGACCGTGAACCAAACAGAACAGTCTATCGTTACAACCCTGAATACAAGTGTCAGAGCGCATACAGGAGTGATAAGTAGAGATCTCGAATACATGTAGATGTTGTTAGTCTGCTCCACTAAAGAGTAAACGATAACCACCATCATATCAGCTGATGCCATTCCAACCAGGTAACGAGAGATACATTTGGAGAGTCCGCACTTTCCCCGAGATAGGATAGCAATCGCCGTTAAATTAACTACATTTGCAGAAAAAAACACAGAATTATCGTTAGCTGCAGCTGTCTGAATGTAGACCATTCCTCCAATGCTATGCAAGGCCTAGTATTTTTTTGGAAATCAAAGGCAGAAATCCACCGGTGCGGACTCCGTCGGTGCACACCGGCTGGAGGACAATGATGGACTGGAGTGGCAGTGGCTGGCGACCGTCCGACAGCTCAGAGTGAGGATCTGATTTCCACCGTGCACCAACTGCTGAACGGTAGATCCTCCACAAATAACAAAATTTCAATTATTAGAGGTGCAACAGCAGAAGGGTTTATTTGTAGTGAAATTAATGAGGTTCAAAACATAACTTATACTTTACTGATTATAGAAGAACCGACCTGCGTGTCGATATTCGACTGGACGGTCATTTGTAAAAGATGCCGATTTGCAAAAAGAACCGCTGCCGCTTAAGAAAGCCGAGCAAGATCAAACTATGAAATATTGGCAACAGCGTACTTGACAAAAGAGAAAAAAAAGTCATCATGTCGGAAAGATATGGAAACTGAAATTGAGTGTAGCATTCGTGCTGAGTAAAAGTTCGAATAGCGCAGCAGAGCAAAAGCAAGAAGACGGCACCGTACATATAGTGGCCAGCTCCAGTGTCTTACCGGGGACACCAACCGCTACAATTGCAGGATAGAAAATGGCCGCGATTTGGTAAATTGCCGGATATCCCATATTCCGTCAGAAGCAGCGTTCAGTTGGACGGAACGTTCTAACTGTTCATATGGACCGGTGATCGGTTGTACAGAGTTTTATGCAATTCAGATTAATTCCTCCGAGACAATTAGTGTGGTTATGACATCAGTCACATAAGGGACAACCAGCTACAAAACACTGATATTAAAATGTTTTTTTGTTCACTCAGAAACCGTGCCATAAATTCGTCTCCCAAGAGATGTTACAGGTTATTCACCTTACAGCAAAAGATAATACGAACGTTAGCAGTATAATTTCCGAGACACCAGGCTTCAGCTGCTGAAATGGGATATCAGCCGTTCCGTATGAAGCACAGAACATGAACTCGTGAATGGCTTGATCACTTTACTCCATTGCCCTGACGTGTGGTGCATGCCACAATTCCACCGCCATTTCTCAAGATACAAGATTCAAAAACTTTATTGTCATTCCAAACATACATCCGCATACATTCTGCAGGGCAGAATGTGACAGCGTTTTCCAGGGGCAAGTGTAATCATAACGTAACAAACGCAACAATAAATAGCAAACACAACAATAAATAGTTAAACACAACAGCCACATGTCGGTTAAAATCAAGTTATAAGTGTCCAGTGCAAGTTAAAAGTGTCCACAGCAGAGTCAGGTGGAGCAGCTATTTAGCAGTCTGACTGCCTGTGGGAGGAAGCTGTTTAGTAAACTTGTGGTTTTAGTTTTGATACTCTTGTAACGTTTGCCTGATGGCAGAACAAACAGTTTACGGAAGGGTGTGAGGGGTCTTTAATGATGTACCGTGTCTTCTGGAGGCATCGACTCCGAAAGAGGTCTTGGACAGAAGGTAGGGAGACCCCGATAACCTTCTCTGCTCCCCTAATCACCCTCTGAAAGGCTTTTTTTTTGTCAACAGCACTGCAGCTGGAGTAACAGGTTGTGATGCAAAAGGTCAGCACACTCTCACCCACACCTCTGCGTACCATATTCGGTTTGACCAAAAGTAGAAACTAAAATATATGATCTGTCAGCACGTTCCCAGGCTGGTCTATTATTTGTCACGAAGACTGAATTAAACACCACAGAATACAATGCATTATATCGGCACTGAATCCGAAAATCCAAAGTGCCGATTACGTCCCCATGAAACACTGACGTCGCCACCTGCTTTTGTTTCGTCAATTTTGGTTTTGTTTCGTAAGTTGTCTTTCAGTTTTCAGTCAGACACATCAAACTAAAACGACTGAATCCAACACGTTTTTAGCGTAAAAGGCCAGAGAGATGATGGTTGCTTCTTTGACTGTGACGAGTCTGCTCCAGGGATTGTTGTTGGGTCCGCTGTTCTTTATCATGCCTGTCATAGGATATTGCCCAAACACAAAGATTGCATACAGAATTGTTTTGGGTACATGCCTGTACAGTCACATAAAATGCATGGTCAGATATGCAATCAGATCAAAGTGTATTGATCAATCTGATGGCCTGGTGAAAGGGATTTCCAGGAGCCTGTTAATCCTGGCCTTCATGCTGCGGTACCGTTTGCCAGACGGAAGTACCTGATATAGTTTATGGTTGGCGTGGCTGAAGTCCTTGTTGATCTTTCGGGTCCATTTTGCGCATCTGCTGATGTACATATCCTACAGAGAGGAAGGTTCACATCCACAGATGCGCTGGGCTGTCTGCACCACTCTCTGCGATTGATGGTAGAAACATCGAAAACCTATAGCTCAGTACAGGCCCTTCGGCCCACAAATCTGGCCGAACATGTCCCTACCTAAGAACTACTTACGCTTTACCCATTGCCCTCTATTTTTCTAAGCCCCATGTATCCATCTAGGCATCTCATAAAAGACCTAATCGTTTCCATCTCCACGACCGCCAGTGGCAGCCCATTCCACGCACTCACCACTCTCTGCATAAAAAATAAAGCTGACAGCTGACTTCTCCTCTGTACCTACTTCCAAGTACCTTAAAACTGTGCCCTCTCGTGTTAGCCATTTCAGCCCTGGGGAAAAGCCTCTAACTATCCACACGATCAATGCCTCTCATTATCTTGTACACCTCTATCAGGTCACCTCTCATCCTTCGTCGCTCCAAGGAGAAAAGGCCGAATTCACTCAACGTATTCTCTTAAGGCATGCTCCCCAATCGAAGCAACATCCTTGTAAGTCTCCTCTTCAACCTTTCTATGGTTTCCACGTCCTTCCTGCAGTGAGACGAACATAATTGAGCACAGTCCTCCAAGTGGGGCCTCACCAGGATGCTATATAGCTGCAGCATGACCTCTCGGCTCTTAAACCCAATCCCACAGTTGATGATGGCTCTCTGAACCGCAGAGTCAACCTGCGTAGCAGCTCTTGAGTGTCCTATGGACTGGTACGCAAATATCCCTCCATTCTCAACACTGTCAAGAGTCTTCCCATTAATGCTATATTATCCCATCCTTATTGACATACCAAAATAAACCACCTCACACTTATCTGGGTTGAACTCGATCTGCCACTTCTCAGCCCTGTTTTGCATCCTATCGATGTCCCGCTGTAATCTCTGACAGCCTCCACAGCACCCCCAATCTTTCTGTCATCAGTAAGTTAACTAATCCATCCGTCAACTTCCTCATTCAGGTCGTTTATAAACATCTGGAAGAGAAGGGTTCTTAGCACAGACCGGTGAGCAACACCACTGATCACCGACCTCCATGCATCATATGACCCGAATACAACCACTCATTGCTTCTGTGGGCAAGTCAATTCTGAATGCACAAAGTAATAAGGTACACTTCGCAAGGCTTATTGGGAAAGTAAGCAGGCATTGGATCCAAGGGGGCCTTGCTTTGTGGATCCAGAACTGCCTTGCACCCAGAAAGTAAAGAGAGTTTGTCGATGGGTCATATTCTGCATGGAGGTCAGTCACAAGTGGAGACCCTCAGGGATCTGTTATGGGACCATTACTCTTCGTGATTTTTATAAATGACCGGATGAGGAAGTGGAGGAATGCGTTAGTAAATTTGCTGATGACTCAAAGGTTGGAGGTGTTGTGGATAGTGTGGAGGGTTAACAGAGGCTACAGCGGGACATTGATCGGATGCAAAACTGGACTGAGAAGTGGCAAATGGAGTTCAACCCAGATAAGTGTGAAGTGGCTCATTTTGGTAGGTCAAATATGATGGCAGAATATAGTATCAATGGTAAGACTCTTGGCAGTGTGGAGGATCAGAGGGCTCTTGAGGTCCTGGACCATAGGACGCTCGAAGCAGCTGCACAGGTTGACTCTAAGGTCAACAAGGCGTACGGTGCATTGGCCTTTATAAATCGTAGATTTGAATTTAGGAACCGAGAGGTAATGTTGCAAGCTATATAGGACCCCGGTCAGACCCCACCTTGAGTATTGTGCTCAGTTCTGGTCGCCTCACTACAGGAAGGACGTGGAACCCATAGAAAGGGTGCTGAACAGATTTACAAGGATGTTGCCTGGATTTGGGAGCATGCTGTATGAGAATAGGATGAGTGAACTCGCCTTTTCTCCTTGGAGTGAAGGAGGATGAGAGGTGGCCTGATAGAGAAGTACACGATGCTGAGAGGCATTGATCGTGTGGATGGTCGGACGCTTTTTCCCAGGGCTGAAATAGTTGCTGCAAGAGGACACAGGTTTAAGGTGCTGGGAAGTAGGTACAGAGGAGATGTCAGGGGTAAGTTTTTTACTCAGAGAGTGGTGAATGCGTGGAATGGGCTGCCGACAACGGTGGTGGAGGCGGATACGATACGGTCTTTTAGGAGGCTTTTAGGTAGGTACAAGGAGCTTAATAAAACAGAGGGCTATAGGTACGCCTAGTAATTTCTAAGGTAAGGACATGTTCTTACTTTGTGGGCCGAAGGACCCGTATTGTGCTGTAGGTTTTCTATGTTTCTATGTTTCTAATGTCCATTTGAATCCCATGCCTCCTTACTTTACTAAAGTTCTTATACACTACATCTACAGGTCCAGCTTGAACAATGTGTTTAATCACGTCTTCAAAAAATTCTATCAGGCTCGTAAGGCACGACCTGCCTTTCACAGAACCATGCTGATCATTACTAATCATATTATCTCTCTCCAAATGTTCATAAATCCTACCTCTCGAGACCTTCTCCGTCAACTTACCAAACTCTGAAAAAGACTCTATGGCCTATAATATCCTGGGCTATTCCTAATCCCTTTCTTGAATAATGGAACAACATCTGCAATCTTCCAATTGTCCGGAACAGCTCCCGTCCTCATTGATGAATCAAAGTTTATAGACAGAGGCTCAGCAATCTCCTCGCTCACTTCCCACTGTAGCCTGGGGTACATCACGTCCGGTCCTGGCAACTTATCCAACTTGACGCTTTCCAAACGCTGCAGCACATTTTCCTCCTTAATATCTGCATGCTGAAGCTTTTCAGTCCGCTGCAAGTCATTCGTAAAATGGGCAAGATCCTTTTCCGTAGTGAATACTGAAGCAAGGTATTCATGAAGTACGCCTGCTGTCTCCTGCGGTTCTATACACACTTTTCCAGTGTCACACTTCGTTGGTCCTAATCGCTTACGTGTTATCCTCTTGCTCTTCACATACTTGTGAAATGCCTCGAGGTTTTCCTTAATCCTGCCCGCCCCTTCCTAATTTCATTCTTAAATTTCTTCCTGCTATCCTCTTAATTTTCTAGATTTCTATCATTATCTAGTTTTTCACCTTGTGAAAGCTCTTCTTTTCTTCTGGACTAGATTTCCAACAGCCTTTTTTCACCATGGTTCCTGTACCCTAACATCCTTACCACGTTTCTTTGGAACATATCTACGGAGAACCCCACACAAATGTCCCCTGAACACTTGCTACATTTCTTCTGTACGTTTCCCTAAGAAGATTTGTTTCCAGTTTATGGTTCCAAGTTCCTGTCTGAGAGCCTCATATTTCCCCTTACTCTGATTAATCGTTTCCCTAACTTGTCCGTTCCTATCCCTCTCCAATGCCATTGTAAAGGGGATAACATTATGATCACTATCTCCAAAATGTTTTCCTCCTGCGAGATCTGACACCCGACCAGGTTCATTTCCCAATACCAGATGAAGTACAGCCTTTCCCCTTGTAGAGTTATCTACATATTATGTCAGGAAACCTTTCTGAACATACAGAGCAAACTCCATCTGATCTAATCGCCTCATTCTGGGGAGATGCCAATGAATATGTGGGAAATGAAAACCTCCCGCCACATCAAACCTGTTATTATTACACAAAATACACTGCAGATGCTGCGGTCAAAGCAATACGTACAACACGCTGGAGGAACTCATCAGGTCTTGCAGCATCCGTGGAAACCATCCGAAGTTCATCCAGCTCCAGCTCCAGTTCCCTAACATGGTTTGTCAGGAGTTGCACCTGGATGCACCTTTTACAGGTGTAGTTATCAGGGATAATTGTGCTCGGCCTGACTTCCCACATACTGCAAACGGAGCACTCAACTGCCCTAACTGCAGCCCCCATTACCTACTCTAAAACTAATTAGATTAATTAAAGATTACCTGGCCTTACCTCACCTGGAGTAAAGCTCGTCCTCAGCCTCTGCTCGCTTTTTTAATTCTTCCACTGATCTCAGAGACCGACTTTCACGCGCTTGCACAGTCGTGCCCCGTTCAAACCTCGCATCTGCCTGTTCTTGCCGCACCCTGATTGAGCCAAAGCTGTCCCACTCTGCCTCAGTCCATTCCGCTGTATATGGTGTTTTTTTTAAACCTTTTGCGCGCTACGTCACGCGCCTGCGCAATCTAACCTCTTTGCCCCGATCAGTTAAAAAAAACGGCTGCTCTCCGAGTTGCCTTTACCTCTTCCCTCTCCGCCTCTTGTTTCGATTTAAAAGACCGTTTAAAATTCCTCTCCTTTTTAAACCTTTAATATTACAGGATAAACAAGCGAGAACAACTTATTTAACAGATATAGCCATTCTAAAACCTGAGAATATACGGAACACAATAAGTGAAAATTATCAGAAATTAAAAAAGGACATAGAAAAAAATAGAGGCTGAACAGGATATACATTTTTAACATAATGTAGAAATTTAGCCCATTATAAGCTCTTCGACCCACAATGTTGTGCCGACCATGTAACACACTCGAGAAACTGCCTAGAATTACCCTGCAGCATAGCTCTCTATTTTTCGAAGCCAATCTCTGAGGCTCTTAAAAGTCTCTATTGCATGCGCTTCCACCACCGCCGCCGTCAGAGCATTCCACGAACCCACCATTCTCTGGGTGAAAATCTTACCCCTGACATCTACCCTGTACCTATGTCAAGCACCTTAAGACTATGACCCCTCTGTTAGACTTTTCCACCTTGGGAAAAAAATAGCCTCTGGCTATCCAAACGATCAAAGCACTGAATCATCTTATAAACTTTTATCTGATCGCGTCTCATTCTCTGTCTTTCCAATGAGAAAAGGCCAAGTACATAAAACCTATTCTCATAAGGTACACCCTCAAATCCAGGCAACATTCTTGTAAATCTCCTCTGCACTCTCTCTCTATAGTATCCACATCCTTCCTGCAGTGCGGTGACCAGAAATTACTATTTCCAATAGTGATATCTGCAAACGGTTTCATCCTAAAGTCACTATGCAACAGCATTAAACTATTCCGCTTACACAACAGTAATTATGTAAATCTGCAGAACGCCACGATACTAAACCACTAGAATAGTCCAAAAGCTCCCGGAAATTTATAAACAGGATGCATAGGTGCGTCTGAACCTCCGGTTTTACCAGCACCAAGTACAGAATTTCTAAAGTTGAAAGTAAATTTTATAGTTGCCACCACACACAACCCTGAGATCCATTGTTCTCAGAACATACTCAGGCAATATAAAGAGCAGTAACTTATAGCAGGATCAGCTAGAGGACCACCTACTGTGCAGGTGCAAAAGTAAATAAATAGCAATAACTAACAAAAACATCTTTAAAGTGAGAAGGTCAGTAATGGGAACATCTCAATCGATGAGCAGGTGAGTGTGGTTATCCCTTTATTTGCAAGATTCTGATGTTTGATGGGTAGTAATTGTTCTTGAACCTGGTGCTGCGAGTCCTCTGGTGCAGGTGAGATTCTCGTTCCGATGAACGACAAGAAATTTGGTGCTCTTAACGATCTGAACGGAGGAGCCGTCAATGTTCAGCGGAGAGTGGTCGCTAAGTGTTCTCCTGAAGTTAACAGTCATCTTTTTTTTTTGTTTTGTCAACATTCGGAGACAGGTTGTTAGCTCTGCACCAGTCCGTTAGCCGCTGCACCTCCTCTCTGTAAGCTGACTCGTTGTTATTGCTGATGAGACCCACCACGGCCGTGTCATCGGCGAACTTGATGATGTGGTTCGAGCTGTGTGTTGCAGCACAGTCATGGGTCAGCAGAATGAACAGCAGTGGACTGAGCACACAGCCCTGGGTGCGGGGGCGCTCTGTGTGATGGTGTTGGAGATGCTGCTCCTGATCCGGACTGACTGAGGTCTCCCAGTCAGGAAGTCCAGGATGGCAGCAGCTAGAAAGGAACGTGGGCTGTGTGGTGGAAATGCCTGATGATGAATGCTGTTTTCAGGCGGCAGCGTTTCATGCCGATGTACTCAATGTTTGGTAGGGTTTTTCCTCTGATACACTGGGCCGAAATCACAACACGTTCGAGTGCATTGGTGTTTACCTAGCACGCCGTGATGCAACCAGTCAATACACTATCTAGTGTACATCTGCAGAAATTTGTGAAATGTTTTCTTGCCTTGCAAACTTGTGCGGACACCGAAGGAAAAGTAGGAGCTGTCGTGCTGTCCTCGCAATTGCATTTACGTGACGTGTCCATGACAGCTTCTCTGAAATCGTAACACCCATGAATTTATATTTGCTAATACACTCTACGTCTGATCCTCCGATGAGAACAGGCTCATAGCTCCTTGGATTTGCTGACATTGACTGAGAGCTCCCATCACAAAGAAGAGAAAACATGCAGGTGCTGGAAATCCAAGCAACACGCACAAAATTCTGGAGGAACTCAGCACCCTTGAGAGAGAGCTTGTCGATCCAACACAACTCAGACAGATTTTCAATCTCCCTCCTGTTTATCGATTCATCTCCAATTTTGATACAGCCAACCGCAGCATGAACCGAGAGACTTCTATTGTTGTGAGTGCTCTCATTTATCAATGAAGCACGGGCTTAACGAAACACACTCATTTGTAAATTGCCGGGCGTTTTCGGACTTTTCTAGTAGTGTTTAGTATTGTGGTTTTCTGATGATTTGCATTCATATGGCTGTGCGGTTCCAATTGATTAATGCTATTGTGTAGCGCCTCTGGGACGATACCAGTTGTAGATATTACTATTGGAACAATGTATACCTTGTTTATGTTCCATCGTCGTTCAATTTCCTCTTTTAATTCAGCCTATTTCTGATGTTTTTCATTTACTGATTTCTGTATGTTTCTGTGTTTGGAATTGCTGTATCTATTAAGCAAGCTGTTCTTGCTTGTTTATCCTATAATATTATATACGGACTTTTATTATAGATTGTCCTATCTGTAACAACAGACTGGTTATAATGTAATCATAGGGCTCTATATTGAAAAGCAGGATTTTGGAGAATGACACGCCACTTGCTGCATAGAGCTTAAACTTTTCTGTGAAACACCTCCACCTCTGCTTCAAGGCGAGATAGACACATCTTCCGTTGATATCTGAAACGTTGCATTTTCAGCAAGTCCTGGTGAATTCCTTCTGCAGGAGCTCCACAACCATCACATCGTTTACTGATGGGGATCAGAAAGGTTAAGATACTCTGATCTGACCGATATTATATATTATTGCATCATGATCTTTCCCGTCAATGGAGGCAGGTATTCGGAATGTATTCAACACCACATTATCAATCCACATTCAGAACTCCACTGATATTTGAACTTCTATCTCCTTCTCTGTCTCTGCATCAGCGCCCTCGAGAACCCCGTCACTCTTTCTGAATATCCAAGCCCTACTCGTCATGTAAGGTAACCAGCACGTACATCAATATTCACTCCGACCTGCCCTTCGCCGTCCATCTCACAAACTGACCAATTTCATCCCAAAACTGATAACCGAGTATCCAGACACAGCGAAAGGTATTCTTATGAGCCATTCAGTTCAGTCCATTCAATACACCATTACATCGAGGAAGCACGTCAGGAAACAAAGTAATCAGGATAAACAACGTCGTGTTATATTTACAATGGAAGTGCTGTTCAGATTCTCACACAAGTAAATACGACTCTCTGCCTCAGTGACAACAACGCTACCAATCCAGTGCATCTGCAAAACAATTGATATTGTTGGTACAAATGTAATGAATGCTGATGCTCTGTCGGTTTAAGCATTTGCACCAATTTGATGGTCATGTGTACGGTGATTGAATTACATTGTTTCAAACTTGTTTGAAACTTCATGGCGGATGTTTCATCAATAACGATCACGAAACTCAGTGGCGAACCTGAAAATATTTCGCAACAACACTCACTGACTTCTCGCAACGTCAGTTCTTTGTCTTTGAGATTTTGCAATATCTTGTCAAATTAACGATACCACATCACAAGTGGGATTTAACCTGAATGACATCTTGTTTATTTTTACCCCAGCTGTTGGAAGACACGTCAGTCTTGTGTAGTATTGAATACTCAGTGTGCTGGAGCGAGTATAAATGATTGGCCGTGGAGATTCATCAGCTCAGAGTTTCTTCAGCGAGATCTCGGGCAGCTGGAAGACAGGCTGCATCTCACACAACATGCTTGAAACGTTTTACCGTGTGAGAAAGATATGGTACATGATCATTGCCACTATTGGTGTTCCTGGTAAGAACATCGGCGAACTAACGTTTGCAGTTTTATGTGCGCCGTCTTTGGACTCATTCTGTTACCGACAGCGTTGTGATGCCGGTGTATCAGTGAGTGCGGTGCAGACGTGGTGTCAATACCCTGTGTTCATTCAGAAGTTCCCTTGCAGTTTAATCCGTGACCTCGGCTGAATATAAATTGGCAGTTCCAACACGGGTAGTGTGGCACATCGGAGACAAGGATTAATTTCCCAGATTAATGGCAAGCAGTTTTGATTCATCATTGCAAAACCGCTGTTAAAGTGAATCCGATAATACAGAGCTCTGTGGGCTGGTTGATGTTATTCCGCATCAAGAGCGTAATATGCTTCAAAGTGAAATTTAAAGGTATTTCAATGTGTTTAAAGGACATTGTTGCAAGTTTGAAGGGAAGTCGTCAAGGGAATTGCCGGTGAGATTCCGGAAATCATTATAACTTGGACTTCACACCATCGGGAGGTCCGAAAATTCAAGTCAGTGTCTGTGTGCGTTTTGGTGATCCAGGGTTTGTTTCCACGTTCCGTTATCAGATAAGTGAAGCTGGAGTTAAGAGATGACACATCGGTTTCCGTTGGAGATGAGAAGGGGTAAAGTACATTTGATTTCCCGCTCTAGAGCAAGGAGCATTTAGAGTAACCCTACAGTAATTTGCACACTCTCAAAGCGACAGATGTTCTGAAGTACAGTTTTTGAAAATCAGATTTTTTCAGCACTGTGCAAAATATCTGCAACGTTCATCGAGTCAGTGAGAATATGTAAATGGTAAGAATAGGACCATTTTGATCCGATAAATTAACGTAGTGTGAAAGGTCCCCGACGAAGAGTAGTTGCAGAATTCAAAAGAAACGAGAGAGTCAGGGACCCTGTTGGCGAGTTACAAATAGGAGCATAAGAGGAGACGAAGATAACGTAACGGGAGAAATAGATTTGCTTTGAAATTTGTAAATAGGCTGTGGTAGGGAGATCGGCGTTAGAGGTAAGCGGATAATAGGTGAACGCAGCAATTATCATGGCTGAGAGCATCGCTGACCCCACCAAGGATTACATTTGAGACGAGGACCTGATTGTGGAAGACTTCTCCACAGTACTCTCGGTGATCAGCTGAAAATGCCTCCTTCCCAAATCCTGCTCCTCTTCCAGTACTGAGCACCGTGCCGTTTTACACCGTTTACAATTCCAGAAATGATTGGTTTGCCAAGCTTAATTGTTCTCAATTTCCAACTTATCTCTTCCCTGACATCCAGGGAACGGCGAGAGAGTTATTCCCTCATTCTTTTGGTTTCTCCCCAGTGAATTTAGCGGCGATTGCGATCCTGTCCCGGGGAAAGTGCGGCCTCTCCACCTGCACGACTCGCTGCCTTGTGGCCATGGCAACGGCGGATCTACTAACCATCATATTTCAGGTCATATTGTGGCGGATCAGTTATTACTACTTCCCCAGGACTTTCATAGACATCACCCCCGTATGCAGTGTGATTTCTGCACTGGGACTGGCAGCTACAGACTGCTCTGTCTGGTTCACCGTCACTTTTACATTTGATCGGTCCGTCGCCATCTGTTGTCACAAACTGAAAACAAGTTATTGTACCAGAAAAACTGCAGCTGTGGTTCTGACTACGACCGGCGTTCTGTTCTGTTTTAAAAATGTGCCCTACTTTTTCATATATCATCCTGCTAAAGTGATTGACAATATACCCTGGGACTGTATTCGAAACCCAAGCTACTACACGGATCCCGCGTGGGTGGGATACAGATGGTTTTCCACGATCCTAACGCCATTACTCCCGTTCGTGTTAATACTCCTGCTCAACGCTCTGACTGTCAGACATATTTTAGTGACTAGTCGCGTCCGTAAGGGGCTGACGGGTCAGAGCGAGGCGGAGAACCGCAGTGACCCGGAGATGGAGAGCAGGAGGAGGTCTGTGATCTTACTTCTCACCATCTCCGGAAGCTTCATCATCCTGTGGTCGGTGATGTCGCTAAATTTATTTACTACACCATTGCCGGATTGAACCAAAATATTTACAACTATTCGGAATACATATTTGGACACACTGCAGACATGCTGGTGATATTAAGTTGCTGCACAAACACGTTTATTTATGGGGTGACTCCGTCCAAGTTCAGGGAGCAGTTTATCAGCGCAGCGAAGTTTCCTTTCGGGACAGTTTTTAAAAATATATAATTAATAAACAAAATATTTAAGCTCTTCTCGGAGGCAGTCGCAGTGCTTTCTATCTCGACATTGCCGAACAGCGGTCATCGTAGAACGTGGGAGAAGGGAGAATAAACACGGTTTAGTGTCCGAGAGAGAAACAGCTCCGGAACAGCTCGGCAGCGGAAGCTCTCGACAATCACCACCGACCAATTATTAAACTCACTTTAACTTTCATACTTAATATCTTTCGCCATATTGCAACTCTCGTCACAGCCACACACTTTTCGATAATAAATCTCACACTCCAGCGTAAATCTCCACCATTTAAGTGACCTAAAATTCCGTTTCCTCTCGGTGACGGAGAAAAAATTGGAGCAACGAGCGGAAATACAATCGTCAAGACCAGAACGAGTGGAATTCACACTGAGCACCCCGGGGATCAGATCGGGTATGGTTCATGCTCTGAGTGATCAGGAATTCACACTGAGCACCCCGGGGATCAGATCGGGTATGGTTCATGCTCTGAGTGATCAGGAATTCACATTGAACACCCCGGGGATCAGATCGGGTATGGTCCATGCTCTGGGTGATCAGGAATTCGCACTGAGCACCCCGGGGATCAGATCGGGTATGGTCCATGCTCTGAGTGATCAGGAATTCACACTGAGCACCCCGGGGATCAGATCGGTTACGGTCCATGCTCTGAGTGATCAGGAATTCACACTGAGCACCCCGGGGATCAGATCGGGTATGGTCCATGCTCTGGGTGATCAGGAATTCGCATTGAGCACCCCGGGGATCATATCGGGTATGGTCCATGCTCTGAGTGATCAGGAATTCACACTGAACACCCCGGGGATCAGATCGGGTATGGTCCATGGTCTGAGTGATCAGGAATTCACACTGAGCACCCCGGGGATCAGATCGGGAATGGTCCATGCTCTGAGTGATCAGGAATTCACACTGAGCACACCGGGGATCAGATCGGGTATGGTCCATGGTCTGAGTGATCAGGAATTCACACTGAGCACCCCGGGGATCAGATCGGGAATGGTCCATGCTCTGAGTGATCAGGAATTCACACTGAGCACCCCGGGGATCAGATCGGGTATGGTCCACGCTCTGAGTGATCAGGAATTCACACTGAGCACTCCGGGGATCATATCGGGTATGGTCCATGCTCTGAGTGATCAGGAATTCACACTGAACACTCCGGGGATCAGATCGGGTATGGTCCATGGTCTGAGAGGTCAGGAATTCACACTGAACACACCGGGGATCAGATCGGGTATGGTCTATGTTCTGAGAGATCAGGTATTCACACTGAGCACCCCGGGGATCAGATCGGGTGTGGTCCACGCTCTGAGTGATCAGGAATTCACACTGAGCACCCCGGGGATCAGATCGGGTATGATCCAAGCTCTGAGTGATCAGGAATTCACACTGAACACCCCGGGGATCAGATCCGGTATGGTCCACGCTCTGAGTGATCAGGAATTCACACTGAGCACCCCGGGGATCAGATCCGGTATGATCCACGCTCTGAGTGATCAGGAATTCACACTGAGCACCCCGGGGATCAGATCGGGTATGGTCCATGCTCTGAGTGATCAGGAATTCACATTGAACACCCCGGGGATCAGATCGGGTATGGTCCATGCTCTGAATGATCAGGAATTCACACTGAGCACCCCGGGGATCAGATCGGGTATGGTCCATGCTCTGAGAGATCAGGAATTCACACTGAGCACCCCGGGGATCAGATCGGGTATGGTCCACGCTCTGAGTGATCAGGAATTCACACTGAGGTCCCCGGGGATCAGATCGGGTATGATCCATGCTCTGAGTGATCAGGAATTCACACTGAGGTCCCCGGGGATCAGATCGGGTATGGTCCATGCTCTGAGTGATCAGGAATTCACACTGAGCACCCCGGGGATCAGATCGGGTATGGTCCATGCTCTGAGTGATCAGGAATTCACACTGAGCACCCCGGGGATCAGATCGGGTATGGACCATGCTCTGAGAGATCAGGAATTCACACTGAGCACCCCGGGGATCAGATCGGGTATGGTCCATGCTCTGGGTGATCAGGAATTCACACTGAGCACCCCGGGGATCAGATCGGGAATGGTCCACGCTCTGAGTGATCAGGAATTTACACTGAGCACCCCGGGGATCATATCGGGTATGGTCCACGCTCTGAGTGATCAGGAATTCACACTGAGCACCCCGGGGATCAGATCGGGTATGGTCCATGCTCTGAGTGATCAGGAATTCACACAGAGCACCCCGGGGATCAGATCGGGTTTGGTCCATGCTCTGAGTGATCAGGAATTCACAGTGAACACCCCGGGGATCAGATCGGGTATGGTCCAAGCTCTGAATGATCAGGAATTCACACAGAGCACCCCGGGGATCAGATCGGGTATGGTCCATGCTCTGAATGATCAGGAATTCACACAGAGCACCCCGGGTATCAGTTCGGGTATGGTCCATGCCCTGAGTGATCAGGAATTCACACTGAGAACCCCGGGGATCAGATCGGGTATGGTCCATGATCTGAGTGATCAGGAATTCACACTGAGCACCCCGGGGATCAGATCGGGTATGGTCCACGCTCTGACAGATCCGGAATTCACACTGAGCACCCCGGGGATCAGATCGGAAATGGTCCATGCCCTGAGTGGTCAGGAATTCACACTGAGCACCCCGGGGATCAGATCGGGTATGGTCCATGCTCTGAGAGATCAGCAATTCACACTGAGAACCCCGGGTATCAGTTCGGGTATGGTCCACGCTCTGAGAGATCAGGAATTCACACTGAGCACACCGGGGATCAGATCGGGTATGCTCATGCTCTCAGAGATCAGCCAGCACAAGTACGAGACTTTGCTGATCGCATTCAACGAGTTATGTGCAGACAAACCCCGGCCTATACATAGATCTGAGTGCACCTGTGTCCGCTGTTTTGTTCTCAACTTTGTCATATCTTTATTTATGAAAAGAATCGTATCATCTGCAACCTGACTAATCAGAAAATTATAATTTGCACAGGAAATCCCTTTTGGAAGACTAGACCTGATGGAATGGGTGAGCAGCCGATCACATAAAAGGAATAAAGAAGGTGTGATAGTACAACCTTGTGTCACCCCCCCCCCCATTCAAATCAATCTTTCGTGAAGTTCCCAACTTGAACTTTACAGAACTATTAGCGTTTGTGTGCAAAGCCTTAACAGCCTTACAAGATAATGGACCAAATCCAAATTTACCAAGAGCAGAGAAGATAACTTGATGATCAGTAGTATCAGAAGCTTTGTAGAATTACAAAATCAGTATAAAACTATCATTTGGAACAAGATGGGAATAATCAACAAGATCTAAGGCTCATCTGACATTTTTAGAAATATAACGACCCTTCATGAAATCTGACTGTGTTTAATAATAAATGGTAAAAGTGCTTTCAGTCTTAGCA
Organism: Hypanus sabinus; assembly: GCF_030144855.1. Classification (NCBI taxonomy): domain Eukaryota; kingdom Metazoa; phylum Chordata; class Chondrichthyes; order Myliobatiformes; family Dasyatidae; genus Hypanus; species Hypanus sabinus. The sequence goes on along the minus strand of NW_026781236.1, from coordinate 342,566 downwards.
AAGATTTGGGCCAGAATTTTATAATCACTATTGAGAAGGCAAATAGGACGCCCATTGTCGATGAATATTTTTTCTTTTCTTGGTTTCTGAATTAAAGTAATAAGGCCATGTGTTAAAAAAGTGGGAAGAAATTCTTTATCAATACATACTTTAAAAAAATAGTAAAAAAGGTGCTAGGGTGTCAGAAAACATCTTATGGAATTCTGCAGTCAGACCTTCCACACCCGGCGTTCTTATTCTGTTTTAAAATTTGAAATGGCAGCCTTATCCTCTCGCAAGGTAATAAGAGCATCACACCGGTTTTTCTGATCATTGGACAAGTTCCTAAGAATATTAATATCATTCATGAAATGTAGTGTAGATGCTTCACAATATTCTGACATACAGTTTACTATAAAATGCAGAGCAATATTTTGCTATTTTTAGAGTTCTTTGTAATTACACCATCAATATTAAGCTGATGAATGGAATTGAATAGGGCTCGCTGCTTTTCTAAACAGAATAAATAAGCTGTACTTTCTTCATCCTCTTCCAACCACTGTTTTCTAGATCTCACATATGCACCTTCTGCCTTTATAAAATAAAGATGGTTTAACTTATCCTTTAAAAAAGCCAGCTCCTCTTTATCTTTCCCTGAAAGGTTATCATGATACAATTCACATAAATTTGCAGCCTTTGATATCAATGATTGTTCTTCCAGTTTTTTTTTTCTTTACTAAATCACTATTGTATTTCTTAAATAAATTGGCAGATTCAAATTTTAAAAGTTCCCAATTTTTAGAGAAATTATTCTCTACCATCGCTTTATGCAAAAAAGTAGATTGCCAGCTTTTTAATGTGAAAAGAGCTAAAAGTTCCCCAAAGTGGAATTATTTAATTTCCAATAATATTTAAAATTGGATTCTTCTGAAGATAATGCAATTTGTATATGGATAGCTTTATGATCTGTTAAAGGTGAGGGAAAAAATAAAAGTAACATTATTATTTCTTAAGGTATCGGATAGTAACCGGTAATCTAGCCTAGTCATGCATGTAATAGATTTATTAGTCCAAGTATAATTTCTAACTTCAGGGAAGTGCTCTTTCCAAAATATCTGTGATATTAAACTTCTGAATAAAGCTAGCAAATTTATTATAAGTGGAGTGTTGCCTTGGTGGCCATCGATCAATATTTTCATCTAATAACATATTAAAGCCTCCTCACATAACAATAAATAGATCAGGAAATTTGGAGAGTCAATAATGAAAACGTTTTTCCAAAATCTCAAGTAATCTATCATTATCATTTCTAATATTATAACCATAAATATTAGCAATAAGAAACATTTTACCACAATATAAAACAATATGAACCAAAAAATGTCCATTCGTATCCGCCTTAGAGTGCAAAACATCTCCTTTAATGTTAAACATTAGACTAAGAACACCTGCAGAATGTTTAGAACCTTGTGAAAAACAAACATTGTTCCCCCACTGGGATTTCCATAGTTTAATGTCTTCAGTCACAGAGTGTGACTCTTGGATTAAAAGGAAATCCACATGCGTTTGCTGCTTTAAAAACAAGAATAAAGCCTTACGCTTAACATGTGACTAAGACCCCTGGCATTAAGAGAAAAGAAGTGAAAAGACTGCCTTATGAGAGACTATATGTATACACAAAAATAATTCTTCATCTCTGATAATAAAAGTTACAAACAACTACCCCAGTCCTATATAAACAAAAGCCAGACACGAATATTGGTAGAAGTATTAGACCAGTTATCATACCAACATGTTACCGTTCTGCTCGTATCTTCTTCCCATTAATGAAAGCTCGGATCGCAGCAAAGTCAATAGACAACAGACAGTAGGTGCAGGAGTAGGCCATTCGGCCCTTTCTAGCCAGCACCCCCACTCACTGTGATCATGGCTGATCATACACAATCAGTACCCCGTTCCTGCCATCTCCCCATATCCCTTGACCCCGCTATCAGCGCGCTTCCCAACTTTTCTAGCAGGCTACACCAGCGGCCACAGCTTCTGTCGGTCCAACTTATCAGCTGCAGTCCGAAATAGATGTATAGTGCAAGATCGGGGAGATGGATTCATTTAGTGAATTCATGACAGGCAGTTTGATTTAACCATAGAAACCCGCTGTCAAAGTAGACTCCGATATTCTAGCGCTCGGTATTTTTACGGGATACTTGCTGTTATTCCGCATCAATAACGTAACATGTATTGCATTCCAATTTAAAGATATCGCGCCGTTTTTTTAAAAAAAAGGAATTGCTGCATGTTTGAGTGGAATGCAGAAAGCGAGACAGAGGGCAGGACGGTAGTTGGACTCCGAACCGTCGGGCGTTTGGACAATTCAAATAAGGGTTTTTGTGTGCGTTTAGGAGTACCAGGGTTTATTTCTACGTCCTGTTATCCATGAAATGAAGCGGGATTTAATAGAAAACCCAGCGGTGTCCGTTGGAGGTCAGGCGGGGTAAGATTCCTACGATACTCTGCTCTGGAACAATCGCCACTGTATCATTTAGAGTAATGCCGCGGTCATTTGGAGACACAGAAGTTTTGAAATACCTATATTGTCTTCCCTTTACACTAATGTGCAAAACACATAAATCGTTCAGCGGGTCAGTCAAAATACTTAAAGGGATAATTGGAACTTTTAATCTGATAATTTGATATAGTGTGAAGCAACCTGGCCAAGAGCAGACGCAGAATTTAAAAGGTGTGAGGCAAGCGAGTTCCTTGTGGGTGGGTGACAACCGGGAAGTCGAGAAGGAAACAAATGCATGCGCTTGAATGGACAAAGGCCGAGTGAGCAGACCTTCGCTGCATGGAGAGAGTGCCAGAAATTAGGTGACGTGAATGCGACAATCACCATCGCTGAGAAGAGTTCCAGGCTTGATGGTGGGCGATTTATATTGATTTTTCCAGAGCACTCTCGGCGATGAGTTTACAAGCCTCGTTCCCAAACACGCCATTGCTTCTACTGCCGAGTACCTTATCCTTTCCCCTAGCATGCATGGGTTCCAGAAATAAGTTGGAAGCAAAGTTAGATTGTTCATTATTCCCAACATATCTCCTCCCTGAAACCTACAGACAGTAAAATGACTCGGACTTTCTTTTCGCAGTTATCCCAGTGAGTTTAGGGAAATTAATAATTATGCAACCTACGATTTTGCGTTTATTAATTGTAATAAGCCTAGGTAATTGTGTACATATTTTCCAATTTGATACTAAAGGTTCTTTTCTGTTGAACAGTGCCCAAAAATACACTGTGAATCATTGTTGTAAATTAATAAAACATGAAAAATTCCAAGGGTGATGAATAATTTTTATATGCATTATGTGTGTGCCTGTTTAGATAAGCTATACATAAAGATATATATACACCCTCTCCTGTGCACACTTCTACCAAGCGTCACTACCCAGCAGCCATTTCCTATAAAGAATAGGCCATTTTAAATCACATTTCTCTCTCTCTCTCTCTCTCTCTCTCTCTCTCTCTCTCTCTCTCTCTCTCTCTCTCTCTCTCTCTCTCTCTCTCTCTCTCTCTCTCTCTCCCTCTCTCTCCCCCTCTCTCCCCTCTCTTCCTCTCTCTCCCTCTCTCCCTCTCCCCCTCTCCCTCTCCCCTCCCACTCTCCCCTCCCACTCTCCCCTCCCACTCTCCCCCTCTCCCTCTCCCTCCCTCTCTCCCCCACTCTCCCCCTCTCCCCCTCCCCCCCCCCCGAGACGTTGCACGTTAAAACTCTCAGTATGGTGACGGGCTTGGCCTCATTGGGAATGCAGAGGATCGCAGTAAATGGGAAAGTGCAGGATCCATTGGGGGATCAGATGATAGTAGTGAATGGGAAGGGATGGGCGTCATTGGGAGGCAGACGGCGGAAGTAATTGGGAACGGGTCCTGTCCCAATTGTATGTCGGACTACGGGGGCGAATGGTAAGGATGTGGTGTTGTTTTCAGTGCGGATCATGGAAACGAATGGGGAAGAGTGGTGGAGAACGGGAAGGGATGGGGGCCTATATTGCAACAGTATCCCCATCTTTGTTTTAATTCTGGGCCACTTGTCGTTCCTAGAAATCAAAGGTGATAGTTAGCAGCTATGGTTTTCATTTCTACCTGAGCGTCCCTTTTCACCCCTGCCCCTCCCCTCACTACTTCCCTCGTTCTGGATCACCTGCGACCCTCACATTCTCCGTGCGACATTCCGATCCCGCCATTCCTCCCACGGCGTCTGTGCAACAGCTTCGCTGTCTACTTCTCTCCCAGTCGCTGTGACCTCTTCTACAGAGATTCATTCCGTCTGTGTGCGTGGGGATGGGGGGCGTATCCCTGAGCATTAGTTTCAAGCTAAATTGCCGAATGCAATGAGAGTCTCTTTTCTAATAGGTTTCTGGTCGAATACTAAGAAGAGCGCCGGGTAGGGGGGAGTGGGGCGGAGCAAGGAGAGCGCGCGGGGCAGTGCAAAGACTACGCGAGGGGGCAAGTATGGGGTCTCAATGGTAGAGATGAGAGCTATGAAGGGAGCTTCGATGTTTGTCTGCCCCAGGAATGTTTGATGAGATAGTGTGGTAAAAAGCTTCACTTTGTGCTTGATCCAGGGATTGTTTGACGGAAAGGTTCGAAGGAGCTTCACCGTGTGTCTGACCCCGGGAGTCACCGATAAGGCGGTGCAGAGGGAGAGTCACCCCTTGTTTAATGCCGGTGTTTCATCCCGCATTCCTCTCGTACTCGGGACATTAGTCGACACATTTCTAATCTCTTTTGTCTTCTTTTAACTCCGTTCTGCTGGGTCAAAAATGTGCGCATGTGGGCGAGGCAGGAGAAAACCGTACCTGGTGGAAATTCCCATGTATGGGGAGCAAGAATAGCGCTGTGTCGGCGTTTATCCTGGGTGGGGGGCGAGATCTTGGGCACCAGCCTGTGTGAAACCGAGATCCCATTGCCTGATGATGAAATGCTGTTGTGTCAACGTGAGGATATCAGACCCACTGTTGCAGTGCACAATGTGCGCGGGGCCATATTAACCTCAAATAAGAATCAACCCTGACAACCAGACAGAACTTGTAGCCGTTTATTGTTTATATCATGACAAATATAATATAAATAGCATGTGACCAGCCAAGTGCTGGAATGAATGAGCTGCTCCCGATTCACCCACAGCCACACACAATTAACTGATCACGATTATTAGATTCAGTAATCAGTCGCGTTCTCACCGTCACGTGAATCGGAAAACCAATCGTTTTTAAAACACACATCAGAGCCGTGCCCGATATCGTGGCAGATCCAGGGTCACTGCAGAGGTATTTATCAATTTGACATCGGCTAGCCGGCAGTATGCACCGTCCTCTGCAAAGTCAGCAGAAGGATTCCCTCCCTGGATAATCACAGCTGGACTCTCAGACAAGTCCCGACAACGGGCTCTTCCTGTCTGTGCAATTCCCCAGGGTCCCTCTGGATACACTTGGGCCCGGACATTCAGCGGAAGCAGCGCTGCTGGACAAGAGGCTGCGGGATCACCTCTGACGTCACACAGTTCAGGGCCGCTACCCGGTCCGTCAGAAGTAAACCTTGCGCTTGGCCATTAATGGGGACGGAGGCCATTAAGTGTGAGGGCGGGAAATCAGTCAAATTGTCCCCATCCCGCGGGTGGAGATGCTGACACTTTCAGATGTTCACGGATCGCTCTCAGTCAGGAACACTCTCAGTTCGGGTCTGGGTTCCTGCAGAGATCTCAGTTCTTTCTCCCCGGTCGGACTGAAATCATTTCTCCACAGCCTGAATGAGATGGAAGAATAAAGATGAGTTAAACAGTTTACACAACAGTGTCAGTAACAGGGGTCTAGGGTTAATGCTTCAACAACACTCACAGACAGCTATCACCAAAAACCCCCCGAAACGGATGATATTTTAACACATTGGATATTAACACAAATACTCGCCGGAATCGCTTCAGACCCGGGAGGCTCAGTATGAGGCGGCGGAGAGCGGGAACAGAACGGTCTGTCAGCGAATTTAATGCCAGGTACAGCTCCGTCAGTGATGGGATTGCACAGAGAGCGGAGACGACATCTTCGGCACCAGAATCGGTGAGACCGGCATTGTCCAACCTGGAGATGAGAGAGAGTGAGAGTGAAGGACACTGAGAGACAGGAGACGGTACAAATCCCCAGTGTTTATCAGTAACACAATTACTGATCACATTAATGTTCAGTGTCAGTCACCCAGTGACTGTAAACACAATCTCCCACAGTCTGGTACTTACCACAGTTTCTGTATTTTACACGCCCGTTTCCTCAGAGCCGCAGACACCAGTTTCACTCCTGAATCTCCCAGTTTATTATCATTCAGGTTCAGCACCGTCACTGACCGGTTTATGCCGAGTGCGGAGGCAAAATCCTCGGCACCAGAATCTGTAAGACCGACATCCCACAGCCTGGAGATGAGAGAGAGTGAGGGTGAAGTACACAGAGAGACAGGAGACGGTACAAATCCCCAGTGTTTATCAGTGACACAATTACTGATCACATTATTGTTCAGTAACAGAGAACCTGTGACTATAAACAATCTTCCACAGTCTGGTACTTACCACAGTTTCTGTATTTTACACTCCGGGATCCTCAGTGCCGCAGAAACCAGTTTCATTCCTGAATCGCCCAGTTCATTCGTTCCAAGTCTAAACACAAATAGAACAATTTATGAATAAATTTGACGAACCAAATGATTCAAACCGTGGGTCTGTGGGAGTTTCTCTCACTCGGATATTTCAGGAAACATTAAATCCTTCAGTAAATCACAGATTGGAATTCCCCTCTCTGTCAATGTCCCTTACTGCTCAGTCCAGGGTAAGATCTATGTCGGTAATTGAGACTGTCGGTGTGATCTTGTAAACATCCCAATTTCTCATTCACTGACGGTGAGAAATTGAGTTCCTGAAGAAACAGCGTTGGAAGGGCAGGGGTGAAAGATTGAAAAGTGTGGAGGAGTTGTGAATGGGAAAATGACCACGGGAGATTGGGGAACAGATGAAAAGCGAGACAGGAAAAAGATCCCACCTGAGGATTTATGAACAATTGGAGATGTATAACATGATTAGGAGTAGTCAGCATGGCTTTGTAAAGGGCAGGTCGTGCCTTACCAACCTGACTGAATTTTTGAGGATGTGACTGAATATTTTGATGAAGGTAGAGCAGTAGATATAGTATGTATGGATTTCAGTAAGGCTTTTGATAAAGTACTCCATGCAAGGCTTATTGAGAAAGTATTGAGGCATGGGATCCAAGGGGACATTGCTTTGTGGATCCAGAACTGGCTTGCTCACAGAAGGAAAAGTTTGCTTGTTGACGGGTCATTTTCTGCATGGAGTTCAGTCACCAGTGGAGTGCCTCAGGGATCTGTTCTGGGACCCCTACTCTTCGCGATTTTTATAAATGACCTGGATTAGGAAGTGGAGGGATGCGTTAGTAAGTTTGCGGATGACACAAAGGTTGGAGGTGTTGTGGATAGTGTGGAGGGCTGTCAGAGGTTACAGCGGGACATTGATAGGATGCAGAACTGGGCTGAGAAGAGCCAGATGGAGTTCAACCCAGATAAGTGTGAAGTTGTTCATTTTGGTAGGTCAAATAAGATGACAGAATATAGTATTCATGGTAAGGTTCTTGGCAGTGTGGAAAATTGTAGAGATCTTGGGGTCCGAGTCCATAGGACGTTCAAAGCACCTGCGCAGGTTGACTCTGCAGTGAAGAAGTCGAATGGTGTATTGGCCTTCATCAATCGTGGAATTGAATTTCGGAGCCGAGAGGTAATGTTGCATCTATATAGGATTCTTGTCAGATCCCACTGGGATTACTGCGGTCATTTCTGGCTACCTCAATACAGGAAACCATAGAAAGGGTGCAGAGGAGATTTACAAGGTTGTTGCCTGAATTGGCAAGCATGCCTTATGAGAATAGCCTGAGTAACGAATAGCGAATCGTGAAGGAAGATGCGAGGTGAACTGATAGAGGTGTACAAGATGGTAAGAGACATTTATCGTGTGGATAGTCAGTTTTTCCTCCAGGGCTGAAATTGTTGCCACGAGAGGAGATATCGGTGTAAGTTTTTTTTTACTCGGAGTAGAAAGTGCGTGAAATGGGCCGGCGGCAACGGTGGTGGAGGCAGATACGATAGGGGCTTTTGAGAGGCTTTGGGATAGCTACGTGGAGCATAGAAAAATAGTGGGCTAAAGGTAAGCCTAACAATTTCTAAGGCAGTGAAGTTTTCGTCAAAACTTTGTGGGCAGAGGGGCCAGTATTGTGCCGCAGGTTTTATATGTTTCTATGAGGAAGGGAGATGGGGAGGGGTGATCCGACATGAGGAATAGGGTTGAGGGACGGAGATCCCAAAGGATGAAGAGGGAATGTGTGAGAGAGGCCCCATTGAGGGACGCGGGATGGGGAAGAATGATCCCGAAGGGTGGAAGAAGTTTGGGGAAGAAAGATCCCACAGTGGAAATAGGGATAGGGAAATAGATCCCCATTGGTGCAAGGGGTTGAAGAGGTCGATCGGGTGGGAAGAGTTAATCTGAACTGAGTCCCGCTGTCGGGAGAAGAATGCCCACATGGGAGCTGCATATATGGCAGTGAGCACAGTCACACGCGGGATAGGGCAGGCGGAGGGCTGTCTCAGAGGTATCTCTATAGCTGTCATTCTGCTGAAGGTCTCTTGTCCCTCACTGGGAAGGGGGTGTGAGGCTCTGACCCACCAGCTGCAATCAGTCTCGTTCTGGGTGTCAGTAACAATGAGAAAGAATACTGTCAATGGACAATGACAGCGAGAAAGAGTCAGTGATTTACTACAATCAAACCAATAGCTGTTGTTAATGGATCTGATGAAGTTTCCAACATCGATTTACAAGGAACTATGGAACCCTCTTGTCTTTGGGAAATTACTGGCCGATGTCCTGGTTATTTGCGACAATTCTCCACAATCGGATTTACTACAGTTTAACACTACAAGACCATAAGAACATGAGAGCAGAATTAGGCCCTCTGGCTCAGAACCTCCTCATCCCCAGTTCCCGGCCTTCTCCCCGCAACCTTTGATGCCATGCCCAATTAAGAACCTATCAATCTTTGCCTTAAATACCCCCAACAACCTGCTCTTCAAAGCTGCCTGTGGCAACAAATTGCACAAATTCACCACCCTTTGGCTACAGAAATTTCGCCGTATCTCTGTTCTGAAATGGCGCCCTCTTTTCTAGACTCTGCAGCCATGAGAAACATCTAGTCCATCTCGGCCTCTCAACATTCAAAAGGTTTCAATCAGATTCCTCCTCATCCTTCTCAGTTCCAGAGAGTACAAACCCAGAGCGATTAAACGTCTCAGTATAACCCTTTCGTTCCTGGAATCATCGTTGTGAACCTCTTCTGGACCTTCTCCTTTTCTCAGATGAGGGGACGAAACCTGGTCACAATACTCAAAGTGAGACCGCGCCAGTGCCTTGAAGGCTCAGCATCACATCTTTGTTATTGTATTCTAGACATCTTGGAATTAATGTAAACATGGTGTTTGCCTTTCTGACCATCGACTCAACCTGCAAGTTACACTTCAGGGTGTGCTGCACAAGAACTCCCAAGTCCCTCTGCCTCTCAGGTTCATGGATGTTCTCCCTGTTTAGAAAATATTCCGCATATTTATTTCTACTTCCAAAATGCACGATCATGCATTTTCCTATATTGTATTCCATTTGCCACTTTGTTGACACTTTCTCCTAATCTGTCCAACAGGAACCCGGAGAGAATCTGGGAAGGCTTCAGATCGCAGTTGACCAAAACCCCATCTGTAAATATAACCACAAATACTTTCACATTCAAACAACACAATAGATGAGTTTCCCAGTTGAGAATGAGAGATAAATCAAGTTACTCCAAGTTCTGGCATTTGTGCAGCCCGGGTCCCAGCCGTTCGATTCCTTCACACTGAATGTGGCAGCGAACCAGGTCGAGGTGTTTTATTGTATCACAAAATCCGATGACATGAGACAGGACCGCGCAGTCAACCGGGGTCAGCGTCACTCCACGGAGTGAAAGTGTTTCCAATGATTCCAGTGGGGCCTGAGCCAGTCCAGGATTATTTGACTCAAACAGGTAGTGCAATGAGTTCAGGAGCCTCCTTTTACCAGCTTCACTCCTCGTGTTTCCACTCTGGCGTTTAAACTCCTCCCTCACCCAGTCAATCACCCGGCAGGTTGTTTCATGAGGAAATCGACCCAGAAACTCCTCCAGGCACCGAGCTGTCATTGGGGAGGAGAGACCAGCAACAAAACGGAGAAATACCTCAAATCGCCCATCGATCGCGTTGTGGGCTTCAGTGAGGAATTTCAGGATATCCCCGGGATGTGGATTCAGGAATTGTGCGACTGCAGCTACAAACTCTTGGATGGTGAGGTGTGGGAATGTGTACACCACACTCTGAGCAGAATCCTCTCTCTCCAAGAGCTCCATCAGGAATCCGGACAGGAACTGGGAAGGCTGCAGATTGTAGTTGATCAAATCCGCATCTGTAAACACAATCTTCCTCTCGGACACCCCTCTGAAGGCCATCTGACCAACCCTGAGTAACACATCACGGGGGTTCTCAATCTCACGACTGTGGTTTTTCAGGATGTTGTAAATATAGTAGGAATACAGTTGGGTGATGGTCTTGGGAACTCGATGCAGATCCCTGACCTTCTTTGTGAAGAAGGGGCCCAGTGCCAGAGCGAGGATCCAGCAGTAGGAGGGGTTGTAGCTCATGGTGTACAGGATCTCGTTCTCCTTCACGTGTTTAAAAACAGCTGCTGCCACTGTCTGATCTTCAAAATGTCTGATGAAATATTCCTTCCGCTCCTCACCAACAAATCCCAGGATTTCAGCAGCGACACTGATGTTTGCTTCTTCCAATAAATGTAACGCAGTGGGACGGGTGGTCACCAGCACTGAACACCCTGGGAGCAGCTTGCCCTGGATTAAACTGCACACAATGTCAGACACCTTGCACTTGAACTTAGGATCTGTGCATGAGTCCTGAGATTCTGTACATCCCCGACTATCAGTAAAATCGATCTTGTGTTTGAATTCATCCAAGCCATCAAATATAAAAAGCAATTTCTGTGGGTTCTCCCAGACCTCTCTCAGCAAATTCCCAAAGTAGGGATATTGATCCAGAATCAGTTTCCTCAGGTTTATTCTACAGTTAATGGAGTTAAAATCCCGGAATTTGAAACTGAAAACAAATTGAAATTGTTGGTATATTATCCCCGTGGCCCAGTCATAAACAATCTTTTGTACCATTGTTGTTTTCCCGATCCCTGGTACTCCGGCCACCGCTGCCGAACTCCCAGATTTGGAGTTACTCCGGGAGAAGCTGCTCTGGAATAATTGATCAGTCCGGATTTTTTCCAGCTCTCCGCGGAGATGTTTATCTCTCAATTGTTCATGCTCTCTGCCTCTTGCCAGCAGCTCATGTTCCACCAGTCTCCGACCTCGAACAGTAGAAATGACCGTGAGCTCAGCGTATCGATCAACCAGCTGGAAAACCTTCACCTTCTCCCTCATCAGGATCGTGTTCACTCTCAGTGTTTCAGTTCGTTCCCGCAGGGTCTCCTTGTGTTTCTGTTGAACATCTTTAATGGGAATAGAGAACATCGTCAAAATGTTAAATTTCCTAGCCAACAAAGAACCTTATAACTGCATTTCAAAATTCATTGTTTGAGATTACATGAATTAATTCAATGTTTCCATGGCGATTAGGACAGAAAGTAGAATTCTGATCACAGGCACTGGAACTGATAGTAATGTATGTCCCAGAGAAGACCCAATGCTCATAATCTGGTACTAATTACTGCTGAAGGTGTACATTTCCCTGATTTTGCTCTTGCAATCCTGACTGAGCTTCAAAGCAAGTTTACCATTACAGTAAATATGTAAAACTCACAACATGTAAAACATTGTATTCAATATTGACAGCTGATGTTAATGCTGATGTCGTATGCATAGACTGTATTTAGCAAAGTTGCACATTGGGGATTCACAGGTGTTCACCGCTCTTACATTAAAACAGAAGCAAAATATGCGTGAAATACTCAGGGCAGCATCTGTGGAGTGAATCACAGGGAAGTTTTGAATCGAAAATCCATATGAATTACAAGTCAGAAAATCAGTCGTTTTCAGTTGCAGAGACGGAGGAAGAGAAGAAAGATGGAAGAGAATATGCGGAAATGGGAATGTCAACAATTGATGTACGTCATGTTTGCGGTGAAGTCTTGGCAACTGCTATTGATCGGTCTGGCGACAGGCATCTGAGGCGGTCTATATTGACAACTATCAAACTCTAAATCGGTTTATTATTGTCGCATGCACCAAGATATAATGTTAAAGATTTTTGTCTGTCATTCATAGCGATCAGTTCATCACAGCTGTGTATTGAGGCTGTAAAAGGAAGAACGAAACGGAATAGTTCAAGGAAACAGTGTTGCAGTTGGCAATAAAATGCAGTGCAGGCAGACAATAAGGCACAAAACAGAAGAATAATTGGCAGGACAGCTTTTCTTTTTTTGAACTAAGCTCCTGAGCTACAGAGTTAAACAATTAAAAGTAGTGTTGTGGAAAACACTTGAAAGCATGTATACAACTCGAGCGCCTAAAACATTTGCATTTGATGTGTGAGGGATGCTGACTCAGCTGTCACTTTTAAACACCAGCTCCAAACGTTTATTTTTCACACTAACAAAACTTTTCCTTTTATTTTCTTGTTTGTAGTTTATTCCATTGTAATTCTGTTTCAACTACAAAGTGTGTCTGAAAAGTGCTTAAAATTAATAATGATTATAATAATAACATTATTATTATTTATGTCATTTTTGTTATCATTGCTGTTAATATTATTTTTATTTTCGTGGTTCAACCTAGTAAAATCTGGGGTGCGGGCATAGCCAATTAGGCTCACTTATCAATCGCAAAGAACCTTTGGACTATTTTAGTGATGTTTACTATTGGCGCTTTCTGGAGATATACATAGTTATTGCTATGCATGCCTGATTGTTTAACACTATGTTGTCGTGACTTTGGACGGTACTAGATAAAATTATTGGCATCTGGACTGTGTATACACTGTTCATGTTCCATAGTCTTTCAATTTCTCCTTTTAACTCAGCACATTTATAGCGTTTCTCACTCATTGATTTCCGTCTGCTCTTTGTTGTTATTATTGTCATTATTATTATTATCATCATAATTTGTTGTTGTTGTTGCTGATAATAATACTGCGGCAACATTGTGTAATCTGTTGGATTGTTTCTGGTTTTTCTGGCATTTCCGACATTTATCATTTTGAACTTGACGGTCTTTAATCTATTACTTAATAAACTTATTTGTGTTAACCACCTGGTTCTGTATTGCCACAACGATCCCCTCTGTTTCTCAGAAAATGCCTCCAACTCTGAGACAGGCCTTCAGTACTTCCTTGTCGATAACTCGTATGTTCAGATCGTGGGAATGTTTCCATGGAGATTCATTGATTAACTCTCACTTCGATAGAGATAATTTATTCACCTTTATGGGTGTGCTTTCATTTACGTTCAGTGATGTGTACCTCTTAACAGAATTGCACGCACTTGTATGGAGTGCTTCACAAAATATCCTGATGATATTGAACCGGATTCTGATTCTCATTTTTTTTATCTAATTGTGTTTTTCTGTCGGTTCCTCTTCCGCCTCATACTGTCCTAGCCCGTGTTAATCTACGTTAGTACGTGTGCGCATGGTGGTTTCTAAATGTTATTACTTCTGTTCTTATTTTACTTCTGAAATGTTTCAGATCGATTTTGGACATGGATATTCTGTCTACATAGACAGACAGACAGATAGACATACTTTATTGATCCCAAGGGAAATTGGGGTTCGTTACAGTCGCACCAACCAAGAATAGTGTAGAAATATAGCAATATAAACCCATAAATAATTAAAGAATAATAGCTAAGTTATGCCAAGTGGAAAAATAAGTCCAGGACCAGCTATTGGCTCAGGGTGACTGACACTCCGAGGGAGGAATTGTAAAGTTTGATGGCCACAGGCAGCAATGACTTCCTGTGATGCTTAGTGTTACATCTCAGTGGAATGAGTCTCTGGCTGAATGTACTCCTGTGCCTAAAACAGCATCCTCTTTTCAGACACCACCGTCAGAGAGTCCAGCTCCATCCCCACTACATTACTGGCCTTACGAATGAGTTTGTTGATTCTGTTGGTGTCTGCTACCCTCAGTCTGCAGTCCCAGCACACAACAACAGTACTGGCCACCACAGACTCGCACTATTAACATAATGCGTTAATAAGGGTACAGCTGAAGTGTTTACTGGATTCGTTATACTTTCACCGTTGAGCTCTCTTTGGCAGATTTTCTTCAGCGTTGAAGTAAATTCTGTCGCAAGATTTCCCTTTGCCACACGTCAATCTCTGCTTGTTGATATCCGAAATATTTACATATTTCATATTCACCGATCGGTTTTGTTGTATCCTGAAGCTCGGTATTATGTGCTAACAGCTCCGCTGCACTTTCCCTTATGTTTAATATTCTCCACCTGTCTAGTCCAAAGTTTATGTTTGTATCTTCGGGAAATAATTCTACTATTTACAGTGCCGAACACGAGGATCCTTCATCAAAGAAAGGGGATTTCCTTCCTCCCATTTAACGGGGCCCTAACCTGCATCTCTACCAAGTCGCTCTCAACTGGCCTCACCCCATCCTGACACTGTCACATCAGGGATAGACGTCTTCTTGTCCTCACCTACCACATCAGTAGCCTTCACATCCATCACATAATTCTCTGTATGATCCGCTGTCTCGAACGTGTTACCAGCTCTAAGCACGTTTTTCCCTACACCAGGCCCCGCCACCAATTTCCACTTTCTGCAGAGATTGCGCCCTATGCGAATTCCCTGTCCACTCCTCCTTCCTCACTGATTAACCTCCCGGTAATTACCCTTACAATGGAACAAGTGACACACCTCCTGCTGCCTCTCCTCTCTCATTAACATTCTGGGTCCCAACTAGTTCCTCCAGCTGAGGCGCCCCTTTGCTGCGAGTCTTTTGGGGTATCCAATGCTCCTGATGTTTCACCAAGCACCTAAGTCCGTCCACGAGAAAAAGCGGGATCTCCCTGTAGTCAACCATTTCAATTCCGCTTCCCATTCCCGTCCTCCTCTACTGCTACGCTGAAACCATGCCTTATGGTGGAGGAGCAAAACCTTAGTTTACGTCGGCTGGCCTTCGTCCTGAAGGCATGAATACCTATTTTTCAAACTTCCGGTAAGTGCCTCCCTCCATTCCTTCACTATTCCCCAGTCCTGTTTCCCTATCTCACCGTATCTCCTGACCCGTCCATCATATCCCTCTGGTGCTCCTCCCTATTCCCATTCTTCTGTCCTCTCCCATCAGGTTTTCCCTTCTCCAGTTCAGCAACACAAGTTCCTAGCTTTTCACTTCATCATCTCTTCCTCTCCCATTTTCATCTACCATCTGCCAACTTCTTCCTCCGGTTCTCCCAACTTGTTATCCTACTTTTCCCACTTCTTTTCTAGTCCTGATGAAGGGTCTCGACCGAAAAGCCAGCTGTTTACTCGCTTCCATAGATGCTGCTATTATTGGAATTAATTCTTTCAGCTTTACTGAAGAAGGAGCGTATAATTTCAAATCATCCATGCCTGGCACGTTTGTCAAGGGGTAACTTACCTATTTATTTTTTAACCTGAGACCCTATTTTTGTCCTGCTCAGTAAAGAGAGCGGGATTAAAGTTTGACAAAATTATTGTGGGTTTAGTTGGTCGCTTTGGAACATATTTTGGCGTATTTTGACGCCGGTGTTTGTTCTGTCTTAATTGATAACGTGATTACAGTACGCCAATGCCTCAGCCGATAAGATCGAAATTTCACACGTATTATCTCTACCTTACACATATTCCATTAAGCATAAATGTGAGATGGAACCAATTTTTTTCCTAGTCAATATAACAACATGAATTTTTGTGCTTCTCCTCTGAGATTGATTTACAGTTATATCATCTATTGTCAGATGTTCTTTAAATCCTTTCATACCCTTTCAGCATCCTTATTGCTCAATCTGTAGGTATATTGCAGTTATCTAGTGAGTGTTTATTATTGCCAAGATGCATGATGTTATAATTTCACATACAACATGATTTTATTATATTGAACAGCCCATTATGAAATAATATGTGGCTCTTCGTTAGTGTAAGGAATGCAGAATAAAAGATGCTCTTGAGACAGGTAGACATATTTTCAGACTTTTCTATCTTTAGACTCATGAGAGTACGTGGAAAACGAATGTTTGATCTGCGTTTGGATTAAATAGCACTGTTTCAGGCGGGGTGAATGCAGGGTCTTGGTAACTTGTTCGAGTTCTTCTATGAGGCGATAAAGTCGGTATTGTCGATTGCGATTGTGTTAGTGCGTTTGACAATGTCAAGCCTGGGAGTCTCATTCAGAAAATAACATGCTTGAGAACTGTGTAGAATTGGCTTATTGTATTCATTATTTTCTTCTCTGTGGAAGACGGATACTAATGTTAATTATAATTTATTCTGGCAGGATTCCTTGTTCCTTGACCAGTGATGCTCCACGGCGATCCACTGTGGGATCCGATGCATGTACGCATGCGCACACGCATACACGCACCTGTATCGATATGGATAGACAGATAGAGTGGATAGGAAGACAAGTCACGTGCTTGTCTGTATTAGTTCAGGATCTCAGTTGGGAAGTTGTTTTGCAGCTGTACAAAACTCAGGTCAAGCAGAGAATCCGCCTTTCAATGTCAGGCTCGTGTGGTGCAGTTTGTAGTTCAGACTGTAGGACGACTTAGAGCGATTCAGAGAATGGACAAGGAAGTGGCAGGTGAAATACAGCGTAGGAAGGTGTACAGTCATGCAATTTGGTAAAAGGAATGAGGTGTAAACTATTTAAAAAACTGGGATCAAGTTCAGATATTTTAACGAATGCTGTACTGCTATTGGAGCGGAGGTTCACAAAAATTATCCCGGGAATGAAAGTCTTACCGTATGAAGAGCGTTTTGTTGCTGGAGTTCAGACTAATGTGGTGTGGGAGTTGGGAAATGGTGGGGTTTGGAATGAAGTGGTTCTCATTGAAACCTATCGAATCTTAAAGGCCCATATAGAGTGGGTATGCAGAGGGTGTGTCCTGTAGTGGAGGAGTCTGGGACCAAAGGAGAAAGCCGCAGAATTTCACAGATCCACCTCCTTGTCCCTTTTTATGAGAGAAGAGGAGGTGAATTTGTGTGAAATTCTTCTCATAGAGCGCCTCTGAAGGACAAGTCGTTTGGGTATATTTAAAATGCAGTTTGATAGGTTCCTAACTGGTGAAGGCTTCAAAATGTACTGGAAGAGGACAGGACAGTGGGTATTAGAGGATTTGCGGAACAATTTTGATGAGCCGCTTGCGCTGATCCCGCTACTGGGTCTTAAGTTCTTAGCCCGCATCTGGAGTCTTGCATTCAGTCCTTTAGTCGGACCTTTGAAAGGGTTGGAGATGGCGCAGGATTGATTCATCAGGATGCTGCCTGGACTCAAGTATCTTGTTTACTCTGGACGTTGAGGAGAGACACAATGGAGGAGTATAAGGTTTATGGCGGCCAACTTAGAGTAGACAGTCAGTACGTTTTTACCCAGGATTGAAATATCTAATACCAGAGGTCACTTAGATAAGTTGAGAAGGGATAAATTCAAAGAAAATGTGGGTGGGGTTATTTTTCAAACCACAGACTCGTGAATCGAATATACTGTCTGGAGATGACTGTGATAGGCCTATTAAATATGCTCCAAGATGTACACATAAATGCGCAGGAAATAGAAGGATATGTTCAATGATATCAAAGAAAATACCAAAAGTTATATGAATAGTAAAATAAGGAGTCGATGGATATCAGTCTGCTGGAAAATGATAAAGGAGATGTAGTAACAGGAACCAACAATAATGTGGGCAAACTCAACAGATAATTTCTGTCGGCGTTAACATGGAAGAGTCCAGCAGTCTGCCTAATTATCAAGCATATCAGGTGCAGAATTGAGTGCTATTATGAAGACATGGTGTTTTCGAATCTAAAAGGTCTACCGTCAGGTAAGTGACCTGCATCGGATGATCCAATCTACCAAGAGCCGCCTGGGGAGTGTAGGGATTCCCAGTGCGTTGGATCAGGAGTAATGGCTTCACGAATTCGTACAACTGGATTAGTGGAAAAATAGATTGCAACATTTTGGTTCCAACGAGAGATTCTCTGAATTGTAACTGTATGCAGGGATCCGCAAATAAATTATGCCGAATTTTGATTACCAAATGGGAGTTCCAGATGGATTACCAGATGGAATTCAATCCGGACAAGTGTGAGGTGATGCATTTTGGAAGGACAAACCAGAAGACTGAGTACAGGATTAATGGTCAGTTACTTAAGAGTGTGGATGACAAAAGGGACCTTGGTGTTCAAATCCATACATCCCTCAAGGTCGCTGCACAGGTTGATAGGGTATTTAAGTAGACCTAGGCGATGCTAGGCATCATTAACAGGGGGACTGAGTTCAAGAGTAGAGGGGTCATGTTACAACTCTGCAAATCACTGTCGAAACCATCTTAGAATATTGTGTTTAATTCTGGTCACCTCATTTTAGGAAGCTATGGAGAGGGTGCAGAGAAGATTTACCAGGATGATGCCTGGTTTGCAGAACAAGTCTTACGACGCACGGTTAGCAGAGCTGGAACTTTTCTCTTTGGTGCGTAGAAGAATGAGAGGGGACTTGACAGAGATCTACAAGCTTATGAGAGGCATAGATAGGGTGGATAGTCAGTACTGTTTCCTAGGGCACCAACAGCAAACACCAGAGGACATATGAACACAATTAAGGGAGGGAAGTGCAGGGGAGACATCAGGGGTAAGTTTTTTTTTACACAGAGGGCTGTGAGTGCCTGGAATGACTTGCCAGGGATGGTGGCGGAGGCTATAACATTAGGGATATTTAATAGTCTCTTGGACAGCACATGGATGAAAGAAAATGGATAGTTATCGGGTGGTGTGGATTTAGTACTTTTTTTTAAGGATTATATAGGTCGGCACAACATGGAGGGCTGAAGGGCCTGTACTCTGCTGTAGTGTTCTATGGTTCTACGGTTGTAAGTTCTGCCAAGGCACAGTCTAACTTTTGAGATGTGGTTTGAACTGTGCATTTATCACTCACCTCTCAGTTGTACAGGTAACTCAGATAACCCTTGGGTGATGTCCATGTATTTCTGCGGATCAAGCCCTGGTTAAATCAAAAGAAAAATGAGAACTATGCTAATATAAGAAAAACTCCTTCGTTCAATGATACTTTGTATTCAGTGCGTGAATTTAACATACCGAACTTCTGTATTTCCTTTAGTATTTTATCCAACTTCGGTAACTCGGTCCTCATTTTCACAAAGGAGTCCCATATCGCCCTTTGGATCCGGCATCCTTTGCCCATCACCAAACTGAGGAAGAGTGCGGAACTCTCCGCTCGCGTTCCCTTCTCTGTCAATTCATTGACATTCTATAATATAGAAACAATGGCTTTATTGCGTGGTAGACAGAAAAAACATGGGAAATGTGGAGGAAAATATGTGGTCATTGTCCCGTTGGCTTTAGAACAGCGGCAGTTACTGGGCTGACGCCTCATCCTCTCAGTAAATCTCTGTATTGTCATTAACAGGGAAACAAAAACTGAAGGAAATTCCAAATCAATATTGTCTATGAATTGGGATTAAATGACACCCAGCAGTAGATGCAACTTGATTAATTTGCTCGACTGTCAATGTGCAATATTACATCAACAAGATGTGACAGCCAGGACAGAAGGCTGGGTAGACCGAGAGAGAAAAATCTGGACGGCGGGCATCACTGAAAGAAGATCATATTTGGGTACATACATCCAAGGATGAATATGGTATCAAAAGAACATTTAGTTAGGTGGAGCGATAAGTTGGACTCCGTTGATAATCAAATCCTAGAAAGAGGTGACATTGAATAGGATGATGTAGAACCCTGTGAGTAGAGTTATGAAACGGGAAAGATAAAATGACTCTGATGGAAATTATGTACTGTGGTCCGAACAGTAGATAAGATGTGAGCTACAAATTACAATGGGAGATAGAAATGACATGCAAATAAAAAATCAGTATTAAAATAATTATGAAGTATTTCCTTATGCAGGTAGTTTTGAAAATCAGGTTGGTGCTGTATCCCAATAGAGAAAATTTGTAGAATGCCTAGGAGGTGTCTTTAGACAGCAGCATGCGGGTGAGCCCTGTACATGTAAGAAGCTTTGTATTGGGACAGATTTGACTTTGGAGTTTAAGGTAAAAGAACCCTGAAGTGTCATTGATCATAATATGATAGATCTCATCGTGCAGATTGAGGTGGAGATATTACAGATATTAATGAATCTCATTGAGAGCAGTGTGACTGGCGTGCGTAACAAATGTAATTATCTCATGCGACTTTTGGCTGTATAGGTCAGATCTAGGACTTTACCATGACTGCTTCTGAGGTCCATGGAGAGGGACCTGAAATTGAGTGCGCCAGTCTCTCTGTAATTAGATATTCAGCTTGTCAGCAGCTTTCTATTTCCCCTTTTTTCCGTTTTCTGCCCTTTTAGGAAGGAATCGTGATTCCTGTGGTCATGAAATTTCAGCTTTCTGCGTGGTAGCTTGTGTCTAACCAACGCCATACAGTATTTCGAGGCAGTTATTAGAAAGGCTGCTTAAGACGAGATGTTGTCTACATGGACCTCAGCACGGCATTTGAGACGCCAGCGAGTGGTAGCATATGGTTGCATCTCTGATTGACGGCCTCTGACTAGTGGTGTGCCGTAGGGATCGTGCTTGGTCCGTTGTTTCTCATCTGTATCAACGAACTGGATAATAACGTGGTTAACTGAATGAGCGACTTTGAGGATGACACATTGATTGAGGGTGGGTGCAGTGGACTGCGAGGAATTCTATCATTGCTTGCAGCGGGATATGTGCTGAAAATGGGCAGATGCAAATTAATGACAAAATTGCGATGAGTTGCACTTCGGTAGAACCATCTATGCTAGGTCTTGCACAGTGACTGGTAGGACTACGAAGAGTGTGATGGTACAAAGGAAATTAGGAATACATCTCCATAATTCATTGAAAGTGGCAGCTCATAAAGAATCGATAAGAATGTTTTTGGCACATTAGCCTCCATAAATGAAAATATTGTGTACAGTAGCTGGGATGTCGGCTTGAAGTTGTGTAAGAAGTTGGTGATGCCAAGTATGGGATTTTGTGTGCAGTTGTGATCACTTCCGACAGGAAAGGTGTAAATATGGTTGTAAGAGTACAGAAACAATTTACAAGGACTTTGCTTGGTGACACCGTGATCAGACTTATAAGGAAAGATTGAATAGATTACGACTTTATTCCTTGGTACGTAGAAGATTGAGCGGAGATTTGATAGAGGCACGCAGAATCATGAAGGGGAGAGATCGGGTAAATACCTGCAGTTTTTCTTCACTTAGATTGGGGGCACTACAACAAGAAGTCATCGTTTAATGTGAAAGGTGAAAATCTTAAGGAGAACATGAAGGGTATGTTCTTCATTGTGGGATTTGTAAGTGTGTGGAAAAAGCCTAAAGTGCAAGTACCGCATGCAAGTTCGATTACAATTATTGAGAGAGGTTTTGATAGATACATGAAAGGCAGGGATACAGAGGGCTACAGTCCTTGTAAAGTCCGAAGAGAGCAGGCTGTTTAAATTGTCCAGCGTGAACTAGATGGGCCAAAGAGCCTATTTTTATGCTGTACTTTCCTGTAACACTAGAACACTAAGCCAGGCATTTGTTTAGGATCTCATTTGGAAACCAGAGCAGGTGTGTTTAACAAGTTTCACTCTCTCAGTAATTGCAGTGGTGCCAATAGGCCCACTTTACAATCTGAGATATTCATCAGATGAGTTTGACTGACTGTTCCGATAAGGTGTAAAATTCAACAGCCTTGGCATGTAGTCACTGCTCTTATATCACACAAGTACAGCAGGTGTGAATAGGAAAGCCGACGTTCAGCCTATATTTCCCAGTGCTTCCCACCTGAACAAGCTTTTACAGCAGTAGCCCGATATGCTGGAGAAAATTCAGATATGAGAGTCTCCATTAACAAATTGAGCTCCTAAAATATGCAGGAGATTAATTTTGTTCACAATGTGCTGAGAAATCTGCAGTTCTGTGACAATACACTAGATACACTCACCTCATTTTCTTGTGCACTGAAATGTCCCTCCATTTTCAACATCCTGCTGAGTCTTTCAACCCTTTCTTCAATCGCTTGTTCCAGTCTGTCCCTGTAGAACTTTGTCAGTTGGTACAGTTGATATTCGTCCCCCTGCGCCAGGCGGTCAGAGATTGTAGTCTCTGGCTCTACGAATATAAAAAGGAGAAGGTAGACAACAACTCAAGTATCCCTCGTCTCAGTGCTCTCAAGCCGTTATCTCTCATCGTGTCTCCAATCTCAGAGTTCACCTGCATTCAGCTGCAAACACATATTTCGCCCCAAGCTCCAGCAGGAGCCTTAAAAACCTACCCAACAGTGCTCTCATCATTACATTATCTAAAACGAGCTCAACCCACCCCAGCGCTCCACCCACTTCAATTTAGGATGGGCAGCTAATGCTGGGGCTGTCAATGATACGCTCTTCCCATAGACTCCCAGGTAAATACATTTCCTTTAACACTCCTCTGGAAATGCTCTCTTCACCCATACAGCTGCATTTCCTCTTAATGCACACACTGGAAGTCATCGGAAGTCATTTCCTGTACTGGGTAACAAGTGCCCGATTACAACACATGTAACACAAATACACAATTCACCCCTGTCCTCTGACCAAACCCCACAACAAGGCCTTGTATTTTCGCTCCTCGCTACCGGATTCTGCGAACAAATCACCCTCATATTTTACCCACCCGCTCTTTCTTGGGGACTTGACAATTCCATGTTTGATGAGCTTCCGAGCTGACAGGCAGTTGCCTCACTGGTGCCGGTTCCAGGGTCCTGCTCAGTGTCTCTGACGTCACTGTCTCTGGGCTGACTTTGCTCCTCCTCCAGTGCGGCCGGACCGCTTTCTATTGGTGCCTGCCTTGGTACCTTGCTTCCCGTAACCCGATCATCTTCCCTCGAAGAGCTGCCTGGAAAAAGTCTCTTGAGTACATTTCGCACCCACTTTAAGGGCTTTCCTGAAAAAAAATGATGAATTGCAGATTATAACAGAGTGATTTACAGCTGATCAGAACAAGGATTCACAATTGGTGATTATAAAGGAGCCGAGACTGCTGGGTGACCATCCCGATAAGCCGGTGGTTGGACACATCCACTTCCAGAAAAAGAACAGAAAATAACCACTGTAATACTGATCATTGGCTACACAGTAGTTGAACACTGATGACCAGGGTATCTTAATGGAACAGTGTCGGGTGATACCGGGAGATATCACTGGGATTATCCCCCACAAGCAAAAACCTCCTGTGACCCAAATTCCCCAGTCCACTGCGTCACACAGATCAGACATTGTATTATACCCTATTCCGTTCCCTGGGTCACACTTTCTCCGCCAACTGTGGCATAAACTATCTCTGGGTCACACACTGACCACTGCGTTGAGGCCCGCACTGTCGAGTCCCCTGGGTCACAGTCAGTCCATTACCTTGAGATCGATGGTGCCCAGTCACCTGGGTCCCGTTCCGTCCCCTGAATGGTGATCGTCATGTAACTGCTATAAGAGTCATTGGCAAATCTCGCTGAGAGAGTCTTAGAGAACTTTAGAGAACTTCGTGAAGTTCCAGTTACTAAACTATTCGAAGGATGAATTTAGGTCGAAAGAGTCCAGTGGATAATGATAACTGTCACTGGACGTGGCATGTTGGGTTTTGTGTTATATAGATAGTCTTGAATCGTTTGCCATGGACCATGGCAGTTTGAAGTGTGACCGTACACATGTACATAAAATAAACAAGAAAGTATATAGGTTAGATACTTTGCAGGATGAGGGAGTCTAAAAACTGGAGCGACAGACAATACATTTTTTCACGTGGAAGGCGATGGGTATAATTTCCCATGCAACGCAAATAAAGTTTCACTGTTGAGAAGCTGTGTGCTGGGAAGAAGATGGAAGTAGGCTACGAGGGAAAGTTGGACAAAGCAACAGAGAAATGGGGCAAGCTTAAAGATAAGTAGGTCAGTATGAATTTGGTGGGCCGAAGCGCCCGTTTCCATGCTATCATTTCTGTTTTATTCCTGCTGGAAACACGGAGTTGAACACAATCCCAATGCCGACAAGAGGCAAAGACAGATGGTCACTGATTATACCAGGTTTTTCATCAGAGCTCCTTGGAATTTAAAGTCATGTAGCAGATCAGCTCAACAGCGAAATCTTGGGAAAATTTTGATACCTGCAGTGTCCAGAATTATGGGACCATACTCTCAAAACCTACTTCATCATCCTCAAGGAGGCACTGCCATCTTGTCAACAAATTACAAATCCTACTCATTTTTACATCGTCAGGTGCAAACACTCACACTGCACCATAATAGGGATCTGTAAAATTTACTCAGCTTTCCTCCACTGCGTTTCAGTTTTAAAGTCCACCATGCATTACTATTGAGGGCTGCAATCATTTCTCCACTACCATCGTCAGGGTTAAAAGTAAACTTATTACGAACGGTCGTGCAATATGTGCTTATTCACAATAGAACAAAGATACACAATCAAATCCATGAAAGATTATCAGAAAAGACTGACAGGCAATCACTACTCAAATGACAACTTTGCAAATGGAGCAAATAATCAAACAGAAGAATCGGTAGATTAATCAATAAATAACGGAAGTGTGAACAACGGTCGTTGATGCCTGGTAAGTTGTGTTCAATGTTCAGTTTAGTGTTGAGGTAAGTGAAGTTATCCACACTGTTTCAGGATCCAGTTGGATAAATGGTTCGAACTGTTTCTGATCCTGACAGTGTGAGACCAATGGTTCTTATACCTCCTTCCAGGTGGCAGCATTGAGGAGAGCTTACGGACCGAATGGTGGAGAAAGCTTTTCCTTTCATGGACTGAGCTGTATCCAACACTTCTTGTCGGCTTTTCAATTCATGGGCATTGGAGTTTACATAACAGACCTGATGTCACCTGTCAGGAAACTCTCTGCTGTGCCGCTTTAGAAATTTGTCTGAACTTTTCATGTCACCACGGGCACACATTATGCCTTCACTTGCTCATACGCTTGTTTCAACCACCCAGACAGCAAACACTGCCAATACCCTCTATCGCCGGTGATGGGAATTTCGAAGGGGAACTAAACTTTACTGTTCCCTTCCCAAGATAGTAACAGATAAATCGAGGCCTCAGCACAGGGAAGGTGGTCGTTTGACTTCCCGTCCTCTCCTTAGAGCTCAAGCTCTCCACTTTTCGATATCCTCATGAATGCTTTCTGTAGGCTTCCCAATTTAATGGACCCCCTCCCGTGTCATAAGTGCCGTGTGCAAACAGTTTCAGGGCACTGTGCGTCTGTAACCCTGGTTCCCCCTGTTCGACAACACTATTCCGGGATCTACTAATTATATGCATGTCCTGTCCTGGTTTACTTTTACGAAGTTGCCCTTCCGAAACATGAAATGCTGTGCTATCACGCAATCTATGAAATATAATAATGCTCAGCAACTTTTATCAATGAACGCTTGAAGTCACTTCCACCTCAGGAACTGTAAAGAGGTGAAACAGACCCTGACTTTTCCCTGAACTGTTACATCACTCATAAGACCGCCGTCACATTGATGTCTGTGTTTCACAACCACGTGTATTTGAACCTCCTGTTCCTTTCATTCAAGTGAAGCTTTGCCTGGTGAGCGGAGTGATTCCACCATTACCGGCGTCAGGTCCCTGCGCTGTAATTGTTGGATCGACCCGTTAGTCAAGGCCTCTTTACCCGTGCGGTCAATTATCCTGTTTGGTGGCATTTTTTTCCTCTGCCCAGTGTGTTTTTCTACATCTGAACTATTAGGCACCAACATGGAAGGATTTTACTAATAAATATCCCAGTGACCATACCTGTGTCCATTCTGACTGTGACTGATGATTGTTGATTGTCGTCTTCTTGAACACTCAGGCCCCGGTGCACGGAACCTCCACCTGCTGGAGATGCTCTGTATTACAAAGAAACAAACAGTGAGTTAGACAGAGTATGATTCATTTGCAAATATGACAGTATCTCCATCTCTTATATCAGAGCAGCAGTGGACCAAACGACCAAACATCCCCAGTTAACATTAACTTTCACATCATATCTGTATTATTGCACATGATATCCGGTGATCCTCCTGATGGAGTCACACAGTAATAGACCAGGGATAGAGACCGTTCAGTGCAACGAGATCATGCAAACTACTGTGAACACCAAGATGGTCCAATATCCTGCGATGGGCCCATATCTCTCCAGACTCCTTCACATCATCTATCCGTCCCATCTTCCCTTTTCATGATACTATTCCACCTGCCTCATCCACTCTGGCAGTTCACTCCACATAATCACCAACCTCTGAGTGAAAACGATGCTGATCTCCGTTTGAAAATTTTCCCTCACATCCAAAATGTTTCCCTAGTTTCCATCAACAGTGACGTCGGGAAAAGACTGTTAACAAGTCAGGTGAAGTCAAGTCAACTTTTATTGTCATTTCGACCATAACTGCTGGTACAGTGGATAGTAAAAATGAGATAACGTTTTACAGGACCATGGTTTACATGACACAGTCCAATAAAACTAGATTGAACTACATAATCAAAAAGAAAAAACTAGATACTGCTCGACGGCCCATTTCCCTAACTGATCAAGATCCGTTATAATGTACGATTATCTTCATTCCGCGCAGTGACTCTGTAAACTGCAAGCCTACTGGCCATTCGTTGTGCATTCCTATCAACATCATTGTTATAAAGTAGCGAATGACCAAGTTCCGAAAACTTACCACTCTTTGCTTCCCACCTTCAAGTTAATTTTGAATCCAAGTCAGTCTGTCTCCCTGGACTGAATCGGACCCACTGTTTCACACCAAGCTGCCGCCTGGCACCTCGCCAAAGGCTTTGCCAAAGCTCGAAGTTCAACATCGCCTGTCCTAACTTCATTTACAATTTTAGACAATGCTACGGTGACTCCTAATACTGAATTTTTGTTTATGGCATCATACTAATCAGATTTTATAGGGTATTGTCAGGAATTCCAAATGCTAATGCTGGTAAAATTAGAATTTATGTGCTTGCAATCGAAAGTACAAAGTGAATAACTTGATTGAAGGAAACACCATCAAACCGGACAATAAGCTTCCAAACTATTTACTTTACTCGCCACCACATCGCCTGTCACCCGTCACGCTGTGCTTCTCTCTTCCCTCCGACATCTTTGAAATCTAATTCCCATCCCCTTTTTCTCTCTCATCCTGCCCAATGTTCACGGCCCGAACATTTTTCTCATAGATGAATCCTCGTCTGCTGAATTCCTCCAGCATTTTACGCGTGTAGCTTGTATTTCCAACATCCGCAAATTCTCCCTTGTTTGTATCCTTACTCTGGGCTGCGGAGACAATTCCTGTCCCAACAGATCAAGTCGGTCAGTATCGATTCTGACCGTGAGAAAACACACCCTGGAATAGATCAAACAACACACACAAAATGCTGGTGGAACACAGCAGGCCAGGCAGCATCTAGAGGGAGAAGCACTGTCGACGTTTCGGGCCGAGACCCTTCGTCAGGATCTGATGTGTGTTGTTTGAATTTCCAGCATTTTACATTTTGTATGTGTTTTTTGAATTTCCAGCATTTGCAGATTTACTCGTGTTTGCTGTTATAGATCCGTTTAATTTGCGATGAAATGCTCTTACACTCTGCCCAATATCATCCCTACACGTGATCTCTGACACAGGCAAGTTCTGAATCAGGTGTAGCCTCACTTTCCACATGTGAATTCCAAAAATAACCTAATTTTTGTGTGGCAGAGATGATAATAGAAAATGAATGTTTCGCAATGAAAACGCTTTTGCATCTTGCAATTGAACAAAATGAAAACATGATCTACTGCTTTCCCGTCACTCATGACCAATGGACTCTTCTGGGGCTTGCAGCCTGCGGCGCCCGACTAATTACAGACCTCCAGCAAAAATATACACCTTCGACCTGTACTGCCTGTCTTCTAAGGACAAGCCAACTCGGAATCCTGGTGCCCAATTTACTATTGATCCCATGCATCACAATTTTCTAGATGAGCCTCCCATGAGGGAACTTTTCAGAACTATAAGCCAAGCTCCAACTCTCCCAGGACTCCTTACAATCGGTAATGTGCCGCAGTGTCTCGGCTATTCCCAGTTCTAAATCTGAGAATCCCGTATACCCAGGACAGACCTGGAAACTGATAAATATTTGACTGGGTGGGATGCCGGGCTGTGGTTCACCAGAGGGTGGGAATATATTTCAACGCGTCTCCAGCAGTTAAATTGAGAACACGTGATCATTATCTTACTATTGAGTGGGATCTGGAGCAGCGCAATTAGCTGCCATATTTCCCGTAGTGCGAAAGCAAAAAAAAAAAGTTCAATAATATAGAATTGAAAATGAAGCAGTGTAAGCTCAGTGCAGGAGTATTTTATGCGTTACACACATATTGGATCTTTGTTTATCTTCAGCTGGTGCTTAACTTTCAGGATCAATCAATGGGCGAAGCCAGAGAGTGGTTGTAGATGTTTGTCTCTCTGAATGGTGGTTTGTGACTAGCGGTGCGCTGCGGAGAAAAGGGTTTAGTGTTTTATTGTTTATGATATTAACAATTTAGATTATACATGAAAAGTTGGTGAAGCTGGAACACCATCTTTGCGTATTATACTAAATTTGAAAATTTGCGGGTGCAGTAGAACGTGTGGAAATCTACGAAAATTACAAATAGCTGAGAAATTGTCTTGACAACTTGAAGAACGAATTTAATGCAGACCAGAGTGAGGTGATGCAATTTCGCAGTAAAAAAAAATATTGGTAATGATTGGTAAGGGTCTGCGATGTATGTCAAAACAAACTGACATAGGAACACAGATCCATATTCCCGTGAAAGTGGCACAAGAGTTAGAAAGGGTTGTAACGTGCTGTTTGGGCCTATTGACTTTAATAAATTAAGGTATTGAGAAGCGGATTTGGGAGTGAATGCTACAGTTGTAAAAGACACAGAGAATCCAAATTTTTAGAATTGTGTGCAGTTCCGTTCTACTTTGAGGAACAATCTCAATAACCGTGAAATACTGCAAGGAGAATTACGCGGTGTGGACAGTGTTTCTCCAGGACCAGTCGCCTCACTACAGAATTGCCAACCTGGACTGAAGCCCATATACTGCCAGTTCCATATTCTTAGAGACGTCTTCCTAATATTATAACCCACACACCGACTCCCCTGGGACGCTTTGGTGTTTGTAGGATTACCAATCTGCACTGTAGCCCGTTTCCTGACAGTTCTATATTCTCAGAGAGTCCATCACAATATTATAACACAAACACACTGAGTCCCCTGGGACGTATTAGTCGTGGGTTGTGGAATTCCTGCCATTTCCGATTCACAAACTAAGGCAAACCTGATGACCCTATGCCTTGGCCGGGACTCATCAGTCTGTAGATTGTGAGAGGATGCGGATACAGTTCAGCTAGTCTTCAGCAGCTAAACTGATCATATTTGATCACTGTTGTGGGATCATTGGCTGCCATGTTTCCAACAGTGTAAAATTATAAAGTAGAAAATGCTAGGAACGCAGTACATTAGACTACATCTCTGAAAGGAGAAATGGTGGAAGACCCAGTTCCAGAACTGAGACTGTCCAAGATGATACCGATCAGCTGATGTTTCCGGAATTTTCTCTTTTTACTTTAAATATCCTGCAACAGCAGTTTTCCCCTTTTTCATGTTAATGCACAGACAGTAAATGATTGCAGAATGTCTGGAACTTCCCAAAATTTGTAAATGCCATTCCCACTTCCATCAATTTGTTAGTTCAGAGTTCATTCCGACCCTGGTGTAACACACTCCATACAGCCAATGCTCACAGCATCCTTTCCTCCCACTGTCACTCTGTTACATTTGCTCCCGAGGCCACTGTCTCTACGCTGAGAGGCGGCGACCACAGAGCGATAAAAAGTGCAACATTTGCTGCAGCCCTGACGGGCGGTTACCCTGGAAACGGGGGAAGTGGCTCACTGAACATAACCGAACAACGGAAGTAACAGGTTCAACATCAGATGCTATGAGTTTCATCAGAACAAAGATTAACACTGCAACCATTTTGTAACAGTAAAACTAAAATTGTAATGGCTGGATTTAATCTGCCTTGTGTTGTATTCAACTAAATCTCTGGTAGTTCCAGCTCACTAAAGCGATTCCTGGATAACTCAATGAGCTGAAAGTTGCAAGACAATACCACACAAAAAAAAACAGAAATGTTAGAAGAAACATTGCTGATAGATAGCACTGAGGCGATGGGATACAGACTGGACAGAGGTTGATCAAAATAACACGGAATGAGCAGAATGAACCAAGTTGAATGCTCCCCAGCGTGATGAGGTGGACCCTTGACCTCACAATGCACATTGCATCATATGTCTACCTGCACCACACTTTCACCTCAACGTACTGTTGTAATGTATTGATATTCATGGATGGTACTGAAGACAGGATTTTCACTAAACCTCAGTTTATGACAATAATAAACGATACTCCTCTTTAATTGTGTTCGAATTATTAGGCAGACTAAACGTTTGCTTTGAAACTTCTGGAGGGAGACGTCGCTGAGTTGCACAAATAAGCGAGGATTCGTGATAAATGGAAAAGGCTTAATTCTCGCATTAATAGGGTTTCCACTTGGAAACATTGCCTGCACTTCGACAGGTCGTAACAGTGTAATGGAGTCAAGAGAACAATTGTCCATCCACACCGTGAGGACGTGAGAGATCTGGATCTCACTGTCCTGTCTGAACGGGAGAAAGATGAAGCTACCTATACAGGTGGGGGAGTGTCCCGAGAGTGCGATTACTCTGTTTAACCCTCTGCCTGCAAGAAAACAACGGGCCGAATTGCCGCTTCCGGTGTACTGGAATTATGTAAAACAATTATCGACCCCAGGCATCGATCCAAATGAAGATTTTAAGCCAATAATTTCAAATCTTAAGGACCAGGTGATAGAGGTAAAATCCCCTGGGTACAACTGAACGCATGGGTGTATTCGCGGCATCAGCAGCTCCACCCGTTCCTCGGACCAGAACACCAGGAGCTGAGAGGCGGCTATCTCAGGAGGTTCGGTGCGAAGGCAGCCTGTCCGGGTAAGGTTGCGAGACTCTCTGCCCGACATCAGAACCACGCATTCGGGACCGGATTCAATACTCACCGGAGGGGATTTGATATCTTTGCGCGCAGGCAAATATCCGTCTCCCGGCTCCCGCCGACGATCCGCTTCTGCACAGAACGGAAAGAAAATACCGCCCATCCGGAGGCTGAGCATGCGCAGTACAATTGCCTCGTCGATACAACGGGGGCGGGGCCGCGGGAATAAACCGGCGGATGCTGCAGATCTGCGGTAAAATATGATCACGTGATCGATGGGTTGGTCAATTTCAGTCAGGTTTAACATCACCGACAGGCGTGATAAAATTTGTTGCCTTCACGGCTGCGGTACAATAATAAACAGAAAAAACGAAGTGAATTACAATAATTATATACATTATGTAGGTTCATTCACTATAGTACAAAATAAAACTAAACAATAAAAATATCTAGGCAGGCTTAACCGAAGTGCAATCGTTTTTGAGAAGACCAGATAAATGGAAAAGGCTTAATTCTCCATTAATTGCGGTTACATATCGGGACACATTGGCTACACTTTGGCAGGTCATAACAGGTGAATGGGGTAAAAAGAAACTCCCACCCATACCGAGAGAACGTGAGAGATCTGGATCTCACAGTCTTGTCTGAGCGGACGAATGATGAACTAGCACTTGTACGTGGAGCATTGCCCCACAGATGCTGCAGATCTGCTGTAAATTGGGAGTTCGTAACCGAATCACGTGACAGGTAGAGGGTCTCCCACGTACACCGGTGACTCTGCTCCTCGCCGCTCACAGGCCTCCGACGCTTCTTTCCGTATTTTCCCATTCCTTCATACTTTTCTTGCCTACAATTCTTCCCCATTCCCCTCTCCCGGGTCACAGAGTTACGGATCCCATCCCCATCCCAGTCGAGCAGACAATTCACAGCCCATCTGTAAATATGCAGCTTTCATTGACATCACTTCTATAAAAGAGAACAAAGAAGATTCACAAGAATGCTGCCTGGACGACCTGAGTTATAAGGGAAGACTGAATTCGTTAGGACTTTATTCCTTGGAATTTAGAAGATTGAGAGGAGAGTTGATAGAGGTATTCAAAATGATGCAAGATATTACTTGGGTAAACGCAAGCAGACTTTTTTGCATTGAGGTTTGGTGGGACAACAACTAGAGGTTATGTGATAAGACTGAAAAGTTTAAGGGGAACATGAGGGATTCTCCTTCACTCCCAGCGTCGCGAGAGTGTGCAAAGAGCTGCCAGTGCAGCTTACGCACGCGAGCTCAATTTCCACTTTCACGAGAAGTTTGGGTTAGTAAATGGATGGTAGGGGTCGGTAGGGCTGTGGACCTGTCGCAGGTCGATGGAAGTAGGCAGGTCAAACGTTTGGGCACAGACTAGATGGGTCGAAGCCCTTGTTCTGAGATGCACTTTTTTATGACTCCACTGAAGCAAAAATAATTCATGCTGTAATTTCAGTCGTATAGCCAATAACTCTTATAATAAAGACAATGTACCTTTGACTTTGCTCTTTACCCACCGCACCCCAGTACTCCACCATGTAGACACAACTAGTCTTTCAGTTTCCTCTACAGAAGCTGATGATCTCACATTTCGCATATTGGGCTCCAGCTGGTGTGTTGTTCGCACGCACCCCATTTGCCTCCGTTACTCCGAAACTTCATGACAAGAAACACAGAAAATAGAATTGTACAGCACAGGAACAGGCCTTTCAGCCTACAATGTTTTGCTCTACCATTAAGTTACCAATCAAATAGCCAAACTAATCCCTTCTGCCTGAACAATGTCCATATCCTTCCTTTTCCCTCAGACCGAAACGTCTCTTAAAAGACCCCGATGTATCTGCCTTTAACAATGGCCCAGGTAGCACAGTCCAGCGACCCATGTGCCTCACATAATCTTATAAACCTCCTTTAACTGTCAGCCCAGCCTGCACCGCTCCATAGAAAACTAGCAAAGTTTGTCCAGCCTCTAGTAATAGATCTAACCCAGGCAATATCTTAGTGAACGTCTCGTGCACCGTCTCTAGAGCCATCAACAGGACAGATTACAAAGGAGGAGATGCTTGCTACCCTGTGGACAATCAGGGTGGATCAATCCCCACAGCCTGACAACGCGCTCTATTGAACCCTTCAGGAGGCAAGTGGATAAATTGCCAGCGCCCCGGCACATATTTAAAACATCCATAGAGACAGGAGTGTTACCAGAGGATTGAAGGATAGGCAAACTTGTTCTTCTGTTTAAACATAATCCACGAAACTATAACCTGATGAGCCTGTCATTAGTATTCAGATAGTTATTGGAAAGTATTCTAAAGGACTGGATGTATAATTATTTTGATAGACATGCACTGATTATGGCTTTGTGAGTGGTAGGTCATGTCTAACTACAGAGATTTTGCTGAAGCTATAGACAATAGGAAATAAGTGCAGGAGTAGGCTACTTGGCCCTTCGAGCGGGCACCTCCATTCAATGTGATCATGGTTGATCATCCATAATCAGTACCCCGTTCCTGCCCTCTCCCCATATCCCTTGACTCCGCTAATTTTAACAGCTCTATCTAACTCTTTCTTGAAAGCATCCAGAGAATTGGCCTCCGCTGCCTTCTGAGATGGAGCATTTCATAGATCCACAACTCTCTGGGTGAAAAAGTTTTTCCTCAACTCTGTTCTAAATGGCCTACCTCTTATTCTTAAACTGTGGCCTCTGGTTCTGGACTCCCCCAACATCGGGAACATGTTTCCTGCCTCTAGCGTGTCCAATCCCTTAACAACCTTATATATTTCAATCGGATCCCCTCTCATCCTTCTAAATTCCAGTATTTTCAAGTCCAGTCGCTCCAATCTTTCAACATATGACAGTCCCGCCATCCCGGGAATCAACCTCGTGAACCTACGCTGCACTACCTCAATAGCAAGAATGTCCTCCCTCAAATTTGGAGACCAAAAATTAACAGAATACTCCAAGTGTGGTCTCACCAGGGCCCTGTAAAACTGCATAATAACCTTTTTGCTCCTATACTTAACTCACCTTGTTATGAAGGCCAACATGCCATTAGCTTTCTTCACTGCCTGCTGTACCTGCATGCTTACTTTCAGTGGCATTCTGATGAAAAAGGACGCCTAGATCTTGTTGTACCTCCCCTTTTCCTAACTTGACACCATTCAGATAGCAATCTGCCTTCCTTTTCTTGCCACCAAAATGGATAGCCTCACATTTATCCACATTAACCTGCATCTGCCATACATCTGCCCACTCACCAAACCTGTCCAAGTCACTCTGCATTCTCCCAACATCCTGCTCATATTTCACATTGTAACCCAATTTGGTGTCGTCTGCAAATTTGCTAATGTTACTTTTAATCCCTTCATCTAAATTTTAATCCCTTCATCTAAATCATTAATGTATATTGTAAATAGCTGCAGTCCCAGCGCCAAGCCTTGCGGTACCCCACTAGTCACTACCTGCCATTCTGAAAAGGACCCTTTAATCCCTACTCTTTGTTTCCTGTCAGCCAACCAATTTTCTATCCATGTTAGTACTCTACCCCCAATTCCATGTGCTCTACTTTTGCCCACTAATCTCCTATGTGGGACCTTATCAAATGTTTTCTGAAAGTCCAGGTACACTACATCCACTGGCTCTCGCTTGTTCGTTTTCATAGTTACATCCTCAAAAAATTCCAGAAGATTAGTCAAGCATGATTTCCCCTTCGTACATCCATGCTGACTCGCACTGATCCTGCTATTGCTATCCAGAACAACAGGAAAGTGGATGAAGGCAAGGCAATGTATATTGTTTACATGGGTTTTACTAATGCATTTGGAAAGGTCGCGCATGGGAGACTGATCCAGTAGGGTGAATTACTCGCATTCAGGATGAGGTATTAAATTGGATTAGACATTGGCTTTGTGGGAGAAGCCAGAGAGTGGTAGTAGAGGGTTGCCTCACTGACTGGAGGCCTGTAACTAGTAAACACAAAGTACACTTCAGATGCTGTGGTCAAATCAACACGTACAAACAAGCTGGAAGAACTCAACAGGTCGGACAGCATCCGTTGAAATGAACAGTCAACGTTTGGGCCAAGACCCTTCGTCAGGACTGAAGAAGGAGGTGGCAGGGGCCCCATAAAGAAAGTTGGGGGAGAGAGGTGATCGGAGGAGGGAGGAACCTCTCCCATTGGTATGAACATCGAATTCTCCAACTTCCGGTAATTCCCTCCCTCTCCCTTCCACCAACTTTCACTCTATCTCCTCTTCTAGCTGCCTATCACCTCTCTCATGATTCTGCCTTCTGCTACTACCCATAGTGCTTTCCAGCTTACATTCCTTCTTCATCTCTCCTGCCTATACCCTCCTGTTTCCCCTCCCCCACCCCTTGATCTTTCCTCTGATTGGTTTTCCACCCTGTCCCCACCTTCTTTATGGGGCCCCTGCCCCTTCCTTCTTCAGTCCTGACGAAGGGTCTCGGCCCAAAACGTTGACAGTTCATTTCAAAGGACGCTGCCCGACCTGCTGAGTTCATCCTGCTTGTTTGTACGTGTTGGCCTGTAACTAGTAGTGGGCCACAGAGATCGATCTGGGTCTTTTGATGTTTTCCATGTATCTCGGTGGTTTGGATGATAATGTGGTTAACTGGATCATCAAATCCGTGATTGTAACCAGGTTTGTGGTGCAGTGGGCAGTGAAGAAGGCTATCATGGCTTGCAGACGGATCTGCTTCTGCTGCAAAAAAAAAGCTAAAAAATGGCCAATGGAATTTAATGCAGAAAATGCGCGGCTTTACAATGTAGTTCTTCCACAGTGAACGGCAGGGCACTAAGGAATATAGCACCATAATGGGATATGGCAGCAGCAATGCTCCATTATTACTACTTTAAAGATTTACTAGAATGTTACCTGGGTTTCAGCACCTAAGTTACAGGGAAATGTTGAACAAGTTAGGTCTTTATTCTTTGGAGCGTAGAAGGTTGAGGGGGGACTTGATAGAGGTATTTAAAATTAT
This sequence comes from Hypanus sabinus, assembly GCF_030144855.1. Classification (NCBI taxonomy): domain Eukaryota; kingdom Metazoa; phylum Chordata; class Chondrichthyes; order Myliobatiformes; family Dasyatidae; genus Hypanus; species Hypanus sabinus. Next base: position 306,083 of record NW_026781236.1, on the reverse strand, counting down.
GAGGTGATAGATCGAGTTGACGTTGATAGGCATTTTCCATTTAGAGTAGGCGATATTCAAACAAGAGGACATGATTTGACAGTTAGGGGGCAAAAGTTTAAGGGTAACATGAGGGGGGGGGGAATTTCTTTATTCAGAGAGTGGTATCTCTGTGGAACGAGCATCCAGTAGAAGTGGTAGAGGCATGTTCGGTATTGTCATTTAAAGTAAAATTGGATAGGTATCTGGACAAGAAATGAATGGTGGGGAGGTTATGTGCTGAGTGCAGACCAGTGGGACTAGGTGAGAGTAAGCGTTCGGCACGGACCAGAAGTGCCGAGATGGCATACCTCCGTGCTGTAATTGTTATATGGTTTTATATGGTTAATTCATGGGAAGTGGCGGCAGAAGCAGATAGGATCGCACAGAAAGCTTTAGTCCTATTGGCCTTCATAAATCAATTTACTAAGTACAGTGGACGGATGTTATGCTGAAGTTGTAAGACATTGGTAAGGCCTGATATTATCTGCAGTTTTTTGTTCACCTACCTTCAAGATAGATGCAAATGAGGCTTAAAGTGGACAGGGGAAATGGACAAGGATGTTGCAGGGGCTGGATGAACAAGTGAGGACTACATTCTTCAGAACATAGAAGAATGAGGGGAGACTGATAGAGGTAAACAAAATTATGAGCTCAAACAAGTCATTGACTCTGGTACGTTTTCTCTCTCACTGTACCTAGTGTAGTAAATGCCGGTTCTGTGTTCTTCGTGCTGGTTGTTGGAGTCCTGGGATCCAGCTGCAGCTCCTTGAAGACTGTGTGAGGGATCTGGAGCAGCACCTAGATGATCTTCAGCGTATCCGGGAGAATTGAAATGAATTGGCTTTATTACTTAGATCCTTCGTGGATATGAGGACTAAAAATCTTTACGTTACGTTTCCGTCGAAATGAGCAATCTGCAATTTAATTTAAAATAAATAGTATATTCAACACGATAGTCAACACAACATAAAAATACATTTGAGTCAGCATAAATTAAGCAGTCTGATGGCCTCGTGGAAGAAGCTGTTCCGGAGCCCTTTCGTCCCGGATTTTATGCTGCTGTACCATTTCAGGATGGTAGCAGATGGAAAAGTTTGTGGTCATGGTGACCCGGGTCCCCAATGATTCTTGGGGCCCTTTTTAACACACCTGTCTTTGTAAATGTCCTAAACTGTGGGAAGTTCACAACTACAGATATACTAGGCTGTCCGCGCCACTCTCTGCAGAGTCCTGCGAATTGAGGGAGGTACGGTTCCCATACCAGGCAGTGATGCATCCAGTCAGGATGCTCTCAATTGTGGCCCTGTAGAAAATCCTTAGAATATAGGTCCCCATTTCAATCTTTTCAATGGTCTGAGCTGGAAGAGCCACTGTGGTTCTTTTGTCACCACACAGCCAGTATGTACAGACCATTTGAGATACTCAGTGATGTTTATACCGAGGTACATGAGGCTCTTACCCTCTCAACCCCAGATCCAATGATATCAATAGGAGTTAGCATGTATCCATTTCTCCTGTAATCCACAACCAGCTCTTTTGTTTTTGTGAAATTGAGGGAGAGGTTGTTTTCTTGCACCACTGTTTCAGGGTGATAACCTCTTCCCTGTAGGCCACTTCGTTACTGTTTGAGATTAGGCCTATCAATGTAGTGTCGTCAGCAAATTTAATTAGCAGATTGGAGCTGTGGGCGGCAACACAGTCATGGGTGTACACGGGTTAATGGAGGAGGATTAGAACACAGCCCTGAGGAGCACCGGTGTTGAGGGGGGCCCACTGTTACCACCTGCCGGCGATCTGACAGGAAGACCAGGATCCAGCTACGCAAGGCAGGGTCAAGGCCGAGGTCTCTGAGCTTACTGTCCAGCCTGGAGGGAATTATGGTGTTAAATGCTGCAGTGCAAGAACAGTCGGTTGTGTCGGAAGGAAAATGGTTGAGGAGTCCAGTGTGGGTGGTAGCATGCTGCGGATGTAGTCATGGCCAAGCTCTCAAAGCATTGGCTTATCATTGAGGTGAGTGCGACAGGAGGCCAGTCGTTCAGACATGTTACCTTGGAGAATGTTTTGAAGCAGGATGCCACTCTACACTGGGAGCAGTAGAGTTGAAAAATGAACACACCTGCCAATGGATTCAGTGATGAAACCCAGGCTTAATGCTGTTGTCCCACTGAAATCTTAAGAAACATCAATCGAGCTTTTTTTTAAATGCGAGCGCACCCCACATGTGACGTCACACATGGGTTCCCCACACGGGGATCTGCCCTCATGTACGCGGTGCCTTACGTCACCCACGCACTACTGTGCTCGAGCTTGGTCGGTTTAACGGCTGAGCTACTATTCACGTGAACCACAACAGTCAATAGAGGGTTTATGAGCTGCACTAATACCATTGGTGCACAGCGATATCGATCACAGTTTGCACCACCCAATATTGGAGGCGGAACCACCAGGACTCCGATACTCCTGGTCGCGCACCGAACACCCGTCAAAGTGGAACAAATCAGAAAGTGAATATCCCGGTTTTTGGTTTATTTCCATTTCCCTCCGAGAGAAAAACTAAATCTGTAGCTGGCGTAACTGTGAAATAACGGCTGTTCACAATTTTCCGCAGACCTGCAAGCCACTGCTCCACGTGAACGTGTAGCTTCACCTTTCGGCCTTCCAGACAGGCAGTGAGATCCAGATCTGTCTCGTCCTCTCGTTGTGGATGGACAATATGGCTTTTTTCTGCAATATGGCAGTATGTTTCATTCCACTGTTTTGACCTCCCAAAGTGCAGCCAATATTGCGTAGGTAGATTACTTATTTATGTAAGGATTTAGATTTTCCCATTTATCTGAGCTTCTCATGTAAGTTTTCTCAGTTTTCCTTCAGAATTTCCAAATCAACAACCCAGTTAGTCGAATTTCCATCTGAAGTTCCAAAGCAGAGGCTCAGTCGTGTCCAGTAATTCCAGACAATTTAAATCGGGAATTTGTTTATAATTATCACGAACTGAGCTACAGTTAAAATATTGGCAAACATCACACTGTCTGTAAAAAAGCTGAAGATGAACAGAGGATGGCTTCTACAACAGGATAATGATCCTAAGCACACCTCAGAAGCCACAATAGTCTACCTCAAGAGGCATAAGCTGGAAGTTTTGCCATGGCCCTCAAAATCCCCCGACCTAAACATCATCGGAAATCTGTGTAGAGAGCTCAATAGAACAGTACATGCAGGACGGCTCAAGAATCTAACAGAACTAGAAGCCTTTTGCAAGGAAGAATGGAGGGAAGTCCCCCAACAAGAATTGAAAGACTCTTAACTGGCTAAAAAAAAGCGTTTACAGGCTATGATACTGGATAATGGGGTGTTACTATGTGCTGCCATGCAGGGTGCCCAAACTGTTGCTTCGGGCCCTATTCCTTTTTTATTATTCTGAAACTGTAAAAGATTGAAATAAAAGAGTAATCCTGCTTAAAATATTAAAGAAATGTGTAACCTTTAACTTCGTGCCTTTTGGAAATCAGGTAATCTTTCACTGGCTTAGCTATTCACAGTAAGAGAAATTTTGACCAGGGGTACCCACACGTTTTCATGCTACTGTAGTCATCACGAACTGAGCTGCAGTTAAAACTTGTCTAACATACCACAGGTCAATACATTACAACAGTACATTGAGCTGATTTATGACAAAACAATAAGTGTAACAAAGCATTATGGCCGCTGAATAGGTACAGTGCAGATAGACACTTGACGCAGGGTCATGTCGAGTTACATTGTGAGGTAGAGTCCATTTTATCATTCATTTGGCTTATAATCGCAGTCATGGAGCTCGGTTGTGCGCGGTTTAAGGCCTTTGTATCTCTTCCCTAATGGGCCCTGGATTTGCGGCGAGAATGTCCAGCTTGTGAGGATCTTTGAGTACATGGCCTGCTTTTCCGACGCTGGGAGATGTGTAGCAGGAATCCATGCAGGGAACGCTTGTTTCTCTGATATTCTCAGCGTAGACCGAAGTTCTCTGCAGTTCCTTGCAGTCATGGGCAGAGTAGTAGCCAGACGAAGGCGTGAAGTATCGACAAGAAGCTCAGAGACCTCGGCCTTCACCCTGCCCTGTGTAGCTGGATCCTGGACTTCCTGTTGATCACCGACAAGTAGTACGTGTGGGCTTCCTCACCTCTGCCCCTCTGACCCACAGGTGTCCCTCAGTGTTGCCTCTTTAGCCGCCTCCTTTACTCTCTGTGCACCCATAACTTGTGTCACCACCCACAGCTCCAATCTGCTAATTAAATTTGGGGATGATACTACACTGATCGACCGAATCCCAAACAATAACGAGGCAGCGTATAGAGAAGAAGTCATCACCCCGACACGGTGGTGTCAAGAAAATAACCTCCCCCCTCATTGTCACCAAAACAAAGGAGCTGGTTGTGGACGACACGAAGAATGGAGACAGGCTAACCCCTCTTGACATCAATGGATCTGGGGTTGAGAGGGTGAACAGCTTCAAGTTCCTCGGCAGAAATATCACCGATGATCTCACATTGTATGTACGTACTGGCTGTGTTGTGAAAAGAGCACAGCAGCGCCTCTTTCACCTCAGATGGTTGAAGAAATTGGTAGGGCACCCCAAATTCTCAGGAATATCTACAGTTGCACAATTGACAGCATCCTGACTGGCTGCATCACTGGTATGAGAACAGTAATTTCCTCTATTCCAGGACTCTGCAGAAAGTGGTGCGGACAGCCCAGCGCATCACTACATATAAACATCCCACTATTTGGACTTCTGCAGAGACTGATGTGTAAAAATGGCCGAGTCACACCAACCACAAACTGTTCCAGCTGCTGCCATCTGGGAAATGGTATCACTGCAGAAAAGCCAGGCCAAAAGGCTCCGGGATAGCTTCTTGCACCAGGCAATCAGACTGATTAATTCAAGCTGATACAATTATATTTCTATTTTATGTTGACTGACCTGTTGTAAATAGTATAAATTAGTTATAGTAAATCGTATAAACAATTTATTATAAATTACTATAAATTGCACGTTGCACATTTAGACGGAGACGAAACGTAAATATTTTTACTCCGCATGTATAAAGTCAATTCAATTCAATGCAGTCTCCTGCCCATCTGGGTCAACTTCTGCCCAGCCTGTATCTCACGACCTTAAAGATTTATATCAACCATCTTGATCAATCTTAGTTCACAGTGTCTGCCGCCACCTCAATTATATGTATCAACGATCTTGTTCAACCTCTGTCCAGTCTGTATCCCACCACCCCAATGATATATATCAACCATCTTGTTCAACCTCTGTCCAGACTGTATCCCACCACCTCAATGACATATATCAACCATCTTGTTCAACCTCTGTCCAACCTGTATCCCACCACCTCAATGATATATATCAACCATCTTGTTCAACCTCTGTCCAGACTGTATCCCACCACCTCAATGATATATATCAACCATCTTGTTCAACGTCGGTCCAGTCTGTATCCCACCACCTCAATGATATATATCAACCATCTTGTTCAACCTCTGTCCAGTCTGTATCCCACCACCCCAATGATATATATCAACCATCTTGTTCAACGTCGGTCCAGTCTGTATCCCACCACCTCAATGATATATATCAACCATCTTGTTCAACCTCTGTCCAGTCTGTATCCCACCACCTCAATGATATATATCAACCATCTTGTTCAACCTCTGTCCAGTCTGTATCCCACCCCCCCCCCCCAATGATATATATCAACCATCTTGTTCAACCTCTGTCCAGTCTGTATCCCACCCCCCCAATGATATATATCAACCATCTTGTTCAACCTCTGTCCAACCTGTATCCCACCAACTCAAACATATATATCAACCATCTTGTTCAACCTTCGTCCATTCTGTACCCCGCCGCCTCAAAGATATATAACAACCATCTTGTTCAATTTCTGTCCAGTCTGTATCTCACCAATGATGATATATCAACAATCTTTCTGCTACATTGTTTTCATTGTGAAGTATTTTGTCTCACTGGGTTATTCCTGAAATCGCTTTTTTGTTATCTGAACTACCAGAGGATT